>NC_134265.1:55069116-55236616 GCF_031893055.1 Leptodactylus fuscus
TAGGCTATCAATACGAAATATTTCTATTCAAAGGGGAATGACGCCAGCCCACGCACCAATCTATTGTTCAGAACTGCTGATGGTCTAGTACCGTACAGTGTATGACGTTATATGGCTTTGTACATCATACATATAGTGACCAAGTGGCGTCACCGCAGCTCTGCTCACACTTATGTGAATAGTAGTGGATCTGTTCTAGCACAGCTCAGCAGCTATACAATGTATGGAGACACCTGCATCTGTCTCCATACAATGTATAGCACTAGCCAGGCATAAGTCACTGGGTACTACCAATCAACCCTATAAAGCCATATTTATAAATGGATGTTTACTGCATAAACTGAAATAGTGACTACATTAATAACTATAGTAATATTTTACACGTAAAACACAATAGTCCACGAGGCAACCTTACCAGACTGAGAATAGGATCCCAAGATATTCCACGGGGTTAAATCCTCATGCGCTAAACACAGCATCATATTCCGGTCTAGCGATAGGAGCTCCTGGAGAGTCACATCAAACTGTTCAAGTATGGTCTGATGGCTGGAGGAGGTGAGACTATCACAATGACTTCTGAGAAAGTGCGATATGCTGCATGCTTTATCCCTCTCATAGGAGATGGAGGTGGAAGCCACAATCACTGGAGAATAGCCATGAGTGTGCATACACACCGTCACACCCACCGACTCCGGGCAGTTGTGACCTACAAAACAAATGAAAGACGCCTTATTAGAGCAGCCGAGACATTATTATTATTATTATTATTGTTTATTTATATAGCACCATTAATTCCATGGTGCTTTACATGATGTTTAGCACATGCGTCAATGTGAGAAGTCAGAGCAACCGCTACATACTAAATCCTTTCCAAAATTATTTGTATAGAAGATAAGAGGTAAAATCTTACTTATAAGCGCTGAGTTCTCTGGGTGTTTTCCAGGGAATAATAAAGATAACTCTGTACTGGAAAAGCTTTATTACTAATAAATAACCATGCCCCCTGGAGACCTGTTTACTACCAATATAGAGCAGAATGGAGAAGGCCAGAAGTCTCACTCCTCTGCCTCCTGGGCACATGACTGGCTCCACTCTACTGAAGGCTGAGTTCACACAGAGTTTTTTGGTCAGGATTTTGAGGCCGAATTCACCTCAAAATCCTGACTAAAAAGACAGCTCCTATTGAAATAAATGGGAGCCGGTCAGTTCTTTTTTCCAGGAGCCGTTTGTTCTGGCTCCCGGATAAAAGAACGGACATGCTCATTCTTCAGGCGCGTCGCCTTGCCTGAAGACACTCCCTCCTTCTGACTACGCCCATTCATTGGGTCTAATCCGGAGCGGAGTGCGGTGCTCTGAACGTATACCCCGTGTGAACCTGGCATAATACAGCGGTCTTTTGTGATCTGATCATAGTCATAATGGTGATACAGAGACATTTATTTATGTCAGGATCACTTATCAAGCTTTTATGAAAATAAGAGGACCTTCATTAGGGACTTCCATTAATAAATTGGAGTAAAATCTGAGTGGGGAGCAGATGATTTCATTACATAGATAGGCCACTGTTTGTAATAGCCCTCACAGGTCCACTGCAGAAAACGTGATCACCTGGTGCCAGTATTTCCTACAGACTACAGCAGGTCCCTGGGGCTATAGGACACATTAGCTTATTGCTAGAGGTCCCTTCAAACAAAAATTACTGTCAAAACTTGACAACCCCTTTAATGAATGGGAACCAATTAGAATGCAGTGTTCATTTCCCCTCTGCACCTTAAGACACATTGTGGAAACGCAGCTCATTTTGTTATAGTTTAATGGGCCAAAGGCAGGAGCAGATTGAGCAGAAGGTAGAAGTATAAGAACTTCCTATATAATTTCCCATTCCTTTTGTAGCCATTATTGGCTTTGGCTCAAAAAAAAAACAAAAAAAAACCACAGCAAAATCTGCAACAAGAAAAAAAAAAATAGCTGATTCCGCAAAGTTGGGCCTCAGCCTAAAAGCGTTTTCCATTGAACATAACCATACTCACATTTATAGACGATTAAATGTTTAATTTTTTTTGAAGAATCTTAAATGTTTTCTCTAACCATGATAGACGTTACATGGACCAAGAAAGTAGATCTGATGGACTGTCACTTGTCCGAAACCCAGCCACAACTTCCTTATTGTGGCCGGGTTATCTTCTCATGTATGTAGTGTCCCTACCTGATAACCTGTCCACAATAAGGAAATCATGGCTGGGCATCTGACCAATGGCAAGTTCCTGAATTCATGATGATATTTATTGGCAAATGATCAAAATGACAACTGTTAGAGATTATATATATATATATATATATATATATATATATATATATATATATATATATATATACATACACACACACACACACACATATATATGTATATATATATATATATATATATATATATATATTTATTTATTTTTTTTTTTTAATTAAACGCTTTGTCTACAAATTAAATTTGGTTATTTTCATGGGAAAACCCCTTTAAGAAATGAAATCCACGCCCTGACTGGGTGCTATGCCCAACATGGTAGATGTCCATTTTGATAAAATCGGCCCCCTACGTGTCAGTCATGGTATACCCGCTCTTGTAAGCATACTCAGGTCACAAGCATACAATCTGTTCATTTTTCTTCAAGGCAAAGATCTTCTAACCTGGGAAAATGGATCGCAGGGAATTCGCACTGAGGCGTTCAGCAAACGAAACATGCCTGTGACTGGACCCATTGTAAACAAAGTAAAACTCGGCATCTTCTGGGAGATGGAAATCTTCACCAAACTGTGCAAATACGGTCATCTGACCCTGCAAAATAAGCAGACACTGAGTTTCCAAACACATTGATAAGTCTACATTTTCTGCTAGTTAAATAAGAACATAGGATTTTTGGATAGTGACACTAGATTTGTGCCAGGGACACTTTGATACCCCGCAGTCCCAGGATCACAGGGTCCAGTGTAATTTTTACATTCGCCATATGTTTTTGTGTATATGTTCCACTTTGCTGCCATGGTGAGTTAACCCCATTAATGGGATCCCATCAGACTGGTCCAAATGTGCGTTGTGCCCAGTTCTAGGTACAGATCTGGTCTCGAAGCTACCATACTGTATGATCCGTGGACAGCTTACTGCTTTTTGTGTGTGGGGGGGGGGGACTAGACGTTTTTTCACATACATGCCCCTCCTCTCTTTCCACAATGCTCATTCCATCAAGCTCACCATATAAGTATCCATAAAACGGTCCCTCTACAAAGCAGTGACCATATTGTCACACAAAGTACCAACTTAGTAATTGCCGCCACAGTTGTGGCCATACAAATGTGCTTGGCACAGTGCCCCTATAATACAACCCTCTTATCTAAAATCCTCTTATCTTTTATCCTGCGCTTCTCTTTACTGTACAAAAAGAAATGTAACCCTTTAATAACTTTCATCTGTTCACACGGCCTTCGATTTGTTCGAATTTGTCAGCAACAATAGCGCAGCATGCAGCACTATTATTGCCATCAAACTGGCGGAAAGTAACACCCACTGAACCAATCTAAATCAATGGGCTCCATCCTCTCTAAGTGTAAGTAGTGCATAGTGGACATAGCTATTTCTCAATAATGGGTATTTATCTGTACTATATAGTGATCCTGCCATACTGAAATAGAAATCAGATATCTATGCACTGACTTCTCAAAAGTGTGTATTGGTAGACTTGTTTTTATACACAGCAGCCTGAGGGGAATGGCTAGGTATACTCACAGCACATCTGCAACAGCTTTCTCTGTGCACTGCACTGAACATTCTGCACATCTCACAGCTTAGATTTTTTTTTCTTATGTAGTATGTCCTTGTAGAATGGGAGGAAATCCACACAAATACAGGGAGAACATACAAACTCCTTGCAGATGTTGTTCCTGGCATGATTCGAACCCAGGACTCCAGCGCTGCAAGGCAGCAGTGCTAACCACTGAGCCACCATGTTGCCCCTTGACTTGTATCTACTTCTGGCTGCTTGTGTGGTTACACAGGAGAGATTATTCACAGACAGTAGTGATGATGCTGAGATGTGAGGCCAATCCCCCTTACAAAGTATTGATACCAGGGCTAAAACTAACTGAATTCAGCGCAACGTCAGCTATCCAGTGGTATATAACGCACCAATGTTAGAGGACATGAAAGGTCCTCTAATAATGTGTCTCATAGAGGTTTATACTTACTAGTACAAGGGGCACCTCTGAACCACATACAACTCTGAATACATCAAAAGTTCTTTTTATGTAATTTGTTTTCTATGAAAAGCCATTTATTGAGCCGTCACCGAAATCATTTCTTCTACCAATTACATGAAACGTTAGAAACCAGGAACCCGCAGGATGAAATTGGCTTAAAAAGAATATGACGGCAAGCTTTCCTGGCAACGCTGAATGATTTCATGTCGGCTCAAGTTTCTCCTGAACTTTATATTCATTCTCTCTTCTTTATAAAGCTGCGGTGTCTTCTCAGTGGGGAAGATCTCATGAGATTTATCAGTGTATAATGGAACGTCGGGGTATGAGAGACTCCTGATAAACTTGCTCACTTGTTTCCAGTTACTGTCAGACAGATCTTTTCAGAGTGCATTCACACAGCGCAGTTAAAACATTAAATCAGCATGGGAAAAAGAAAACAACATTCAGTTCTGATGCAGTTTTATGGCACAGTTTATTCATTTTACAAGTTCACCAGTTAAAAATAAAAAAAACTGCAAGTAGGTATTACCAATGTAGTTTCAGTTGCACTGCGTGAATGTATCCAAAGGACAAGTTCACATGGAGTTATTTGCCAGCAGATTCCAATCAAAATCGCCTCCCAACCCTCACACTCATTTCAATGGGAGTCAGTAGCTGATTTTTTGAGCTAGAGGAAAAAATGAATTGTCAGGATCTATCTTCAGGCAGATTCTCCCTTGCAAAGCCCATTATAAAGGATGAGAGGAGGGACAAAAAAAAACAAAAAAACTTGATGTTTTCTGCACCTCTCAGCAGGTATTTCGGCCCAGTCCTCATGAGCAAACTTCTCCAGTTGTCTCGGGTTTGAAGGGGGCCTTCTCCAGGCGGCATGTTTCAGATCTTTCCAAAGATGCTCAATAGGATTTAGGTCAGGGCTCATAGAAGGCCACACCAGAATAGTCCGCTGTTTTCCTCTTAGCCATTCTTGGGTGTTTTTAGCTTTGTGTTTTGGGTCATTGTCCTGTTGAAATACCCATGTCCTGTGACTGAGACCAAGCTTTCTGACACTGGGCATCACAATTCTCTGTAGAATCCCTTGACAGTCTTGAGATTTCATTGTACCCTGCACAGATTCAAGACACCCTGTGCCAGATGCAGCAAAGCAGCCCCAGAACATAACAGAGCCTCCTCCATGTTTCACAGTAGGGACAGTGTTCTTTTACAGATATGCTTCATTTTTCTGTCTGTGAACATAGAGCTGATGTGCCTTGCCAAAAAGTTTGATATTTGTCTCATCTGTGCATAGGACATTGTCCCAGAAGCTTTGTGGCTTGTCAACATGTAGTTTGGTTATTATTACTTTTTAAGACATATAGAGGCCAATAACGCATAATTAGGTATGGGACATTAATGAAAGTATAAAAAAAAAAACAACAACAACCACACTCACAATTCTATAATAGATTTTATTTGTATCCAAAAATAAAATGTAAGGACACATTTACACAAAATAACACATATATGAAAGGGAAACCGTGAGGTTAAAATGCCAGAAAACCACATCAATGCAGGCTAAAGTGAAGTATATCAGTATCAGCATGGACAGTGTATAAATGTACATAGTAAGTCACGATTCCCTTTCATATATGTGTGTTATTTTGTGTATATTTGTCCTTACATGTATTTTTGGATACAAATAACATTTAATCTATTATAGAATAGTGGGTGTGATTGTTGTTTTTTGATATTTTCATTATTATTACTTTTTTCAGATTCAAGTCATTCCTGTGACCATTGTGAGTTTTACTTTCATTAAACGAGGGGTGCCAACAATTTTGTCCATGTGTGTATGTCTGTGCGATCATTTGTACAGGTCATGTGGACAGGTTTTGGTTCACATACCACTGCTAGGTTAGAATGCCGCCTTATGGCAACGTATAAGATGCCATAACAGTGCTGGCAACATTCAGTTTGCCAACAACACATAAATCCTAATAAGGCCGGGTTCACATGTGCGTCCCGGCCTCCGTTCTGCAGGTTTCCGTTTCCTGCACAAAACAGGGCAGGAGATGGAAACCTGCAGGCATTTTTCAAACCCATTCATTTGAGTTTAGTGTTCAGCATGTGACCTGCTGAACACTAAACTCAAATTCCCTGACTGTTCTTAACTAGTGATATCTCAGGTTCTGTTATAGCTAGTACTTCTATCTCAGCTTTCTTGTGACCCCAGAACCATATTATTAGGTGGTATAAAATTGAAGATACAGCCATTTGAATTGACCATCCTTCCCTTCCATAAATACTTCAGCTCTACATATTTACAATATAACTGTGTACAGACTTTCCTTAGTAACAGCTCAGTGACTCTAGCTTCACACATGCACTTGAGTTTCCATTCTTTAGGTCCTGCTTGGGGACCCAAAAAACAGAAACCCAATCCGCTTCAAAAGCTGTTACTCGTCGAAACCCATGGACCCTATTGTCTATAATGGGATCTGCCAGGTTTCTGTACAAAAAAATGCGTAGAGAAAAGTCTTAAAAGTCCCATTTGGGGAGATGAAATACAGAAACCCAAGCGGACGTGTGAACCTAGTAAGGGCGGGTTCACACCTTCACCCGGTCCGCTTTGCAGGTTTCTGTGCTCTGCCCGAGAGACTCATTTGAATGGGATTGCAAAGTGTCCACCTGTGAGCATCTTCTGGTCTTTGCGGCAAAACCGTTTTGTTTTTTTTTAACCGGACACAAAGTCGGACATGCAGGACTTTGCGGCGAAAACGAGATCAGAAGACGCTCACAGGCGCTCACTGACTGCCGGGTTTCTGTCTCCTGTCGGCAGAAGATGGAAACCCACAAAGCGGAGACCAGGCGCAGGTGAGAACCCGCCCTAACACTGAGCTGCTACTAAGAAAAGCCTGTACATGGTTACATTGTGAATATGCAGCGCTTAGAAGGTTTCTAAGGACAGTATGACAGCCTGTTTTATAATAAAAAGGAATATAGAGATGATAAAAGGAGAAAGCATATTACAAAAATGGTCACCCCACACACACGCCCACACAACAAAAATGGGAGTTACATTTTAAGAGAATCACTGCAAGCACAGAATGAAACAAATTGATACATTTAAAGAAAAGGCTAAAATAAAGAAATGTAATGCATATATTTCTCTCCTCTCAGAGCAGTGTCACACAATCCATGTGTTCGCTAGTACTAATACTCGGATGCACTTACATAGAGAGGCACTTCAGTCTGGCTCAGCTCCATCTCTGCAACTGTAAAGATAAAAAAAAAATGGGGAAGAGTCATAAAACTATTATCTTATCGTAAGAAGAAAGACAGACTGAACTGACATGTGCAAATAAATGTGAGCCGGGACAACAATGGGCCGAGCAGATCTGTTACATTTTTCTTCTTCCCCAAACACTGCACCCAGACAAGCCTATTGAGCGGCAAGGTGTGTATTTCTCCAGGCCAGTACTAATCTCATCTGCTTCTCGGTGTCACGCATGTGGCTGTCACACAGATACACGCCAGCAAACACGCAACTCAGCAGAATTCAGTAACCGTATACCAAGGCTCCAACCCTGCGCTTGCATAATGAAGACTAAGCCCGGACCTTTTACGTTCCACATTATGGACGGTAATTGAGTTTTCTGCTGCTTATATTACCGTCATCATCCTCAGTATTTTTGGCTTTCAGCCCTGTGACTTTGTAGTCTACCTATCTAGGTGATATCTATGTTTTTAGACATGTTTGATTTTTTTTCTATTTAAAATGAGTTCATTTACTAGAATTTTTTGACGTCCAACGGGCTGTAGAAAACCATCCAAGATAGGAGACTTTTTTTGCAGCAAAATTCCGACAAAAAAAAAAACAAAAAAATTAACCCCCTTACGCCTGAACACACCGAGGCAAAGTAGCAGTTTATATTGGCTAGAAAGACAAAAACAACCACTCAAGAAAGTTCATTGCAACGTGGGACCTTGCGGGACAGGAATGCCCGGCAGTGGGAGCCGCGGTGCGGTTGTTTTTGCATGTCCTTCTATTTTTCTATAAACAAAGCAGTATGACAGGAGCCAAGTGACGATAATGCTTCCTGGAACAGAAAGTGCGCCTATTTGATCCCCTTGTTTTCTGCTCACAAAGCGGCTAAGCTTAGAACTAATAACTTAATAGGAATAATAACAGCAGAGGTGAGGCCCGCGCTTAGCATTGCACTTCAGTGTATACAGGTGACAGGTGCTGGAGGGGTATGCAAAATACACAGATCACTACTTAGATCTCAGCCAAACACAGGTTATATAATAAAAATACATGACATGACTGGACAAAGCTAATAAGGGGTGCCCCGCTCATGAATCTGCACTGCCTGTATATATTGTATTAATCCTACTAATATTATAAATGTGAAAGTTTGGATGTTTGTGTGTTTGGATGTTTGTTCCTCAATCACGCCCAAACCGCCAAATGGATTTCAATGAAATTTCACAAATACCTAGAATGTGCCCCGGAATCGAACATAGGCACCTTACTATGCACGTATATTCCCAGGGGAGGGGCCCGGATGCGCAATAGTGAGGGTGGAGCAACGCAAGGGAAGGGGCGGAGGGCGTCAGACCAGGGCCACGCTAGAAGTGGGTCGCACGGGGAGAGAGGTGCGGACGAAGTCGCGGGAAATGCTAGTATATTATAATTTGTTCCTCAATCATAAAAAAACAGCTGAACGGATTTGAATGAAATTTGGCACATAGTTAGTTTGTAACCTCGATTAAAACATAGGCTTTTTATCCCAGTAATTGACATGGCTTCACGACTGTTATGAATTTATGTTCACGTACAATATTACACTTCTCTTGCAGCAGCTTATCTCAGCTTCTGATAAAGCCAGGTCTGTTATCTCTCTGTGTAAACACTCAGCTAACCCTCAGTGGATTGTGTACATGCATTTGCATATTAACTGATCAACAACACGCAGATGAAGTTGCGGGCAGAAGCTAGTATTATAATATATTATATATTGTATTAGTCTGCTCTTAGAAGAGTTCTGTTCCTGTTGTTCGGGGATTATTATTATCGGTATCATCATTATTATTATTATTTTACAGCGGTATTAATTCCTTACCACCATTAATTAATAATGGGGGGAATCTGTTTCATTGTGTTCCAATGTCATGAAGCAGGGCAGGACCTGCTCTATAGTCATCATGGTATGGGGCCTAACTTAGTGACTAACTATAAGAGACAGGGAATCGAGACAATAAGTGGGCGTAGAAGCTGATCACATAATGGGGTGATGGATCCACTCTTGTTGGATGTGATTTTGTGCTCCCTCTGTTTAGGGTATTCTGTTGTAGTAGGTTGTGCAAAGATCGAAGCGACTTTTACATGGGCCAAATTGTCACACCTATATGACTGGTTCAGAGCATCTCCAAAATGCCAGGTCATGCAGGATGTTTTTCTGTAGGCAAATAGTGAAATGCCCAATGATAAACCCAATCCTATAAAGGGATTTTCAAGGCTAAAAATGACCATTGACCTATCCTAAAGAAAGTCATAAATATCAAATCAGTGGGAGTCAGACACCCAGAGCACCCATCAATCAGTTGTTCTCAGAAGCTGAAGCAGGAAGTAGACAGCACTGTTCTCCGTGTAGTGGCCAGACAAGGTTACTGCACATCAGCCCCATTCATTTGAATGAATAAGTTCAGCCACTACAAAGAACAGAGCTGTCTGCTTCCTGCTCCATTCTCTGTGCATCAACTGCTGATTCATGGGAGTTTTCAGTGTCGAACTCTCACTAATCTGATACTGAAGATCCCATTTGAAGAAAGCACTTGCTCAACAAAGCTTGTAATGGTGTTTATATTGTGTCAGATGCTTCAAATCTCTCCGGCAATGAAAAATTACTACAAATTCTTGATGGGGGTCACCAAAGTTTGTAAAATAGATTTTTTTTTAATATAGATCTCTATTCCTACCAGGAGCTTTCCCCTCTCATATATTAAATATATAGGGGGAACGACATAGGCATTGAGCATTTGTCACTATTTTATGCTGCTTTCTTAGTGGGCACCATAAAGGGCCTGACAGGTTCTCTTTAACATGAAAACACTGCAAGGGCTCTCTATAAAATACTATACATAGCAGTGCCACGGCATGGCTTGTAAACAGTAGCTTCTAATGGGTCTGCCCCAAGAATAACAGAGCTAGAGGAGCTACAAATGAGTTGGCATCAGATCACACACAATATCATTCATACTACACAACTGGGAAGCCGGGCGTTTATTACACTCAACTCCACTTAAGCGCCTTTATTTACCCCAAAACATCCACTATATATGTAATAATAGCATCCTTACAAGAGACGCTGCTACAAGCTAGGCCACATTCACACTGCCATAGCTCTGTCCAGTCATAGGATCAGAACAACGGATTGATATGTTGAGAGAATTAGGGATGCAGACAGAGCACCGCCTGCTGGCATTAATATATATATATATATATATATATATATATATATATATATATATATATATAAAAAAATATATAAGGCAAATTGCATCTGTCAACGTTTAAGTCCTACGAAGGATCAGAACAATGGGCATTATGACAGCAGTGTGAGTTTAGCCTTAGGCTCTTTTCATTACCACTGTGAGCTACATTTGGCACGATATAATTTTATTAAGGTATGAAATGGTACTACAGTAGTTATAGTTTTGATTAATTGTATTGAATACCAGTTACTTCTTCTATCCAGTACAGTCCATTTTAGTCTCACCAATGAGATGTAAATGGGTTATAACTAGTTTTAAAAAGCAAGTTTTGAAAAAGCAAGGTCAATGTCTGATGGAGAATCGGGCTCCCATAGCCCCCACATGATGGAGCATTGGTCAAGCACGTGAGCTGTTCTCTGTAGAAGATAGTATTTTTATATGGTTTTTGTCTTTTGTGTTCAGTGTTAGTTGTTTTCATTGGTGTAGAAAGAAAAGCAGCATGTGTTACTGTGAGTAAAAACAGCGCATGTAATAATACACTTACAGTTTCCAGGAAGTGATGGAATGAAAACCCCTTCCCTGAATGCCAGGGACTGATATATACGGTATTGTCTCCCACAATACAATAGAGTAGACATCTGTCATGTAACCGTCCTCTAGTAGTGATGGCTCTGCTCACTCTGTCGCAGTCTATACTGCAAAGCTGGCAAGTGAGCTGTAGAAAAAAGAAGGAAGGAAACCCTCTCTTTTAAAGAGTAGTCTCACCAGGATAAAGCATATTAAACTAGCACCACAGATAGGTTAGGCTCACCTGAATCTAAGGCTTTTTCCCCCATGACAATTTGTGCCTCGGAGATTAATTTATTTCACAATAAATGAGCAGCCTGGAGCACTGAGGGCGGCTCCGTAGCTCCAAACATCTGTGCCCCACACTACTCTAATATGCCCTGCTCCCCCCTCCTTCACTTTTTTGAGTGTCAAGACCAAGGAACTATGAGGATCTCTCACCTGGCCCTGTACAATTTGGAGCAGCTGAGCCGCCCTCATTGCTCCATATTTCTCATTTGCATATTCTGAAATAAATGAATATCTTTTCATGGAGATAAAATAAGTTATTTTCAGGGGAGCTTGACTTATCTAATGGTGTTGCTGATTTAATAAGCTTCACCCTAGTGACAGACCTTCCCCCCTAGCTCCGGTGTCTCCCCCATACAGTCCAGAAAATAAGGTAACACCAGACGTGACAAGCCCAAGGGTGATCTGCAGAGGTCCACAATATCGCCACATCCAATAATCCAGGAATCTGTAGAGATGGCTCCATATTATAGTCACATAATTAGTCTTCCTCTCCTCCTCGTTCCCACATCTCAAACAGGGTAGACAATTGCAAACATCACAGCGGCATTCCCATAGTGTTACAGCAAATCACAGCCACACGGTGACAGTCAGGAGAGCTGGCATCTAACGGGCCAACTCCCAAAAATTGTACATACATTTCTATCTGTGTGAATAATGTTATAGAGCAGGAACAGCTGAGCAGATGAATATAAAGATTTGTGGAAAACCCTGCTCTTTCTATGCTCAGGAGTCCAGTGGGCGGTCCTACTCTGGATCTCTATATGGACAGTCATGTAGTGAGAGCAGTAAATTACTGAACAGAACCGCCCACTGGACTCCTAATCCTAGACAGATCAGAGAGGTCAATGAATAAAATACAAGTAATACTGATCTATGTACATCAATCTGCTCTATACCCAGCAGCCTGCAGATAAGACACCATGTTCAATGGGCCAGGTTCACTTTAATGTTAAAAGCAGAGATACATACCAAATATGTATGGACCTTTCATACATACAAAATAAATATATTATTTATATATATATATATATATATATATATATATATATATATATATATATATATATATATATATATATATATATATATATATATATATGGCCCTCACCCAAAGGCCATCTAAACAAAACCTAAGAATAAAAGGTTGAGACCCGAGTGCAACAGGGACCAGCTGAGTCCACACTGAGATTTTTAGTCAGGAATTTGGTCAGGAATCCGCCTAAAAATCAGCCTCCAAAAAAAGCCTCCCAATAAAACTCTATTGCAAGGGGTAGGGAACCTTCGGCTCTCCAGCTGCTGAGAAACTACAACTCCCATCATGCTCCATTCACTTCCATGGGAGTTCTAAGAACAGCAGAGCAAGTATGCATGCTGGGAGTTGTAGTTTTGCAACAGCTGGAGAGCCGTACGTTCCCTACCTCTGCTCTATTGGGAGGCTTTTTTTGGAGGCTGATTTTGAGGCGGATTCCTTTCCAAATTCATGACCAAAAAACTCCGTGTGAACTCAGCCAGTACCAGACATGAATTTTTGAAGCCTGGTCTCACAACTATCACACATCCACCATCACCACAGTCTAGTGTATAGGGCCACAGTAATGGATTGGTGAGAATAACATAAGACAAGAAGAAAAGTATATACGGCTGTGTGCATTAGCCCTAGGAGTGGCATGCTATTAAATAATCTGCAGCATGTGAATGAGGCTTTAGATGTCTCCGTGTACCTTGCATTCTAGGCTGGGGCTACATGGTGACTTTGACCACAACTCCAGTTATGACTTGCAATGTGATCCTGAGGGTGTTGCGACTGACTGCTAGTCACAAACAAATTCAACAGTGCTCAATCATTTTGGGACTAAGCATAACAACTTGAGGTTCGCCATGTGACTCCATTCACTTACATAGGTGAAGGAGTTACAGCGCGAATTAGTTGCACAACAGGAGGAACAGCTAAAGTCACCATGTAACCCTAGCCTTATCCTCATAATATCCTGACCTACTTTTACCCCAATGTTCTACATGGCTGGAGTAAATATTAATTAGAGATTTCCTCTATTTCCATAAAGAACGCCTACATAAAGTGTGGAGAGGCTGAATTCACCATTAGTAGCGGGGTAATCTGCACATTAATAGGGATTACTTGTTATTCGATACGTTATGGGATTTTCAGGAGAATTACAGCACCCCGTGTAAGGGCCAGGAGTGCCCTGAAGACAGGCTTCAAGAGTGTGACGCACAAAGGACTGTCAAATGGAAGTTTTCTCACAACAGAATAAGATAATGCAGACGCTTGAGGTTAATCCTGAAAGGCAGCGACAGATTGTCAAGGGCATTTGGCCTTAAGTAAACTTGCAGAAAAACAAACAGAAGTAAAATCATTTGGCTGCCGGGCGTTCCAAAATAAATGACCCTCTCAGACTCCAGCGCAGGAATGGCGAAAGGACACACATCACTCCACTACATGGAGAGCGAAAGTGACATGTGACCAGCGACGAAGCCATTAATCTAATTACTAAAATGACCCCCAGCCATACAACTTCTGCTGACGTGCGGACAATGTGACAGACGACGGACACAAATATCTACAGAGATAAACTGCTAAAAACTAATGTCACATCGAAATATGGCCAAAGGGTTTCATCACCTGCTGATAGCATGACAAGCGGCCCCGCTGTGGGGGAGGATTTCATCTCCTTTCTGACAGTGGCAGGATGATACCCGCAGCAGGCCAGTTACATGGGTCATTAGATTTAAAGGGGGTTTACAATGAAAATAATCATTTCTTTAACCCTTACGTGACGCAGACATTGTTCATTTTTGCGTTTTCGTTTCTTACTCCCTGCACCTCAGAAACCATAACTTTGTCATTTTTCCTTTAAAGTAGCCATAGGAGGGCTTGATTTTTGCATGACTAGTTGTACTTCAAAATGGCGCCATATATTATGCTGCATAACGTACTGGAAAGTGGGGGGGAAAAAATTCAGAATAATGTGGAATTGAGAAAAAAAAAAAACGCAGCCATTTTCTTATGGGTTGTTGTTTTACGACTTCCACTCTGCGGTCAAAATGCCATGTTAGCTTTATTCTCCGTGTCAGTACGATCACGGCCATACCGAATTTATATAGTTTATTTTCAAGTTTTAATAACTTTACAAAAAGGCTAAATTTGGAAGAAAAACAAATTATTTAAATCGCCATATTCCGACACCTGTAACTTTATTATATTTCAGCGAACGGAGCTGTGTAAGGTGTCTTTTTGTGGGACAGCATGTAGTTTCTATTGATATAATACTAGTGAGTGTATGATGTTTGCAGCACTCCGCTTCGGATTAGGCCCAAATGAATGGGTCTAGTCAGGAGGGAGTGTCTTGAGACGGACGTCTGAGGCGGAACCAGCCGCAGCATCCGCCTGAAGAATGAGCATGTCGCTTCTTTCTTTCTGGGGGTCGAGACAGACCGCTTGCAGAAAAAAAAGAAATTGATTTCAATGGGAGCCATTTTTTGGTCAGGATTTTGAGGCGGATTCTGCAAATACAACCGTGTGAACTCAGCCTAACTATTGCCAGGAGTGGATGCAATGGGTGTTATCTCCTATTGTAATCCTGTTTGAGATATAAATCAGGTGACTGCTGTAAAGTAAATCCCTACAAAATTGCCAAGTGTCAGTCCATTATTAGGCTAAGTGGCCATAGCGAATATTGCAGAATATAGCACTTTTTCAAAGAGAGCGAAATGTTTTGGATTTTTTTCTTTTTTTGTTCTTAATAAATAAATAAATAAAAAATCTGAAAACTTAAAAATAGGACTTTAAATTTTAAAGTGAGTCTGTCATTAGGGTGAAACATGTTAAACAAGCAAAAGACAAGTCAGGCTCAACTGAATATGACTTTTTTTTTTAGCCATGAATATCGAGGCCTCCACTGCAGGGATTATCATTGATTTCCCAATATACAAATGAGCCATCTCTGGTGCAGCGAGGGTGGCTCTGTTGCTCTATACTGCAATGCCTTACACTGGTCTAAGGGTAAGTTCACACAGGGTTTTTTGGACCGGAACCTGAGGCGGAGGCCGCCTCAGGTTCCGGTCCAAAATACAGGTAGCTGCAACTGGATACCGATGCAGTCGGGAGGGAGTGTCTTCAGGCGGATGTCGTGAGGCAAATCCGCCTGTAAGAATGAGCTTTTCGCTTCTTTGGAAAAAAGAACTGACCGGCTCCCATTGATTTCAATGGGAGCCATCTTTTTGGGTCAGGATTTTGAGGCAGAGACGGCCTCAAAATCCTGACCAAAAAGACCCTGTGTGAACATACCCTTTAATATGACCTCTTTCCTCCTTTCCTTCTCTAAGTGACACGGCCTGGTCCTGATATCTTGGATTTGCGCTGGTGTACTACAACCCTCACTGACCCAGACTGCACATACTGTGATATAAATGAATACCTTGCCGATGATGGCAAAAAAAAGCATTACATTCAGTGTGCTTCCTTTGTTTCCCAATGGGTGTTGAATGGGTGGTTAAACTATAATCCGTCTGCCTAACACTTCGCTTTTATTTATATTCCTTTACTTCATTTTCCGTTTACTTTTTGCTCTTAAGTAAACTTTCATTTCCTATGTAATAACAAGGTCAGTAAAAGCTTGGCTAGATAAGATTACAATAAATCCCAGTAATACATTAGTGTGATAAGACTGAAATCCTTCACTGCTGCAAAGCAAATTCACATCAACCTGCGTCGTGATCCATGCCATATATACTGTATGACTGTCATATATATAACAGCACCTGCTGCTCCATGTACATATATATTACAGATAAACCTGCTGCTCCATGTACATATATATTACAGATAAACCTGCTGCTCCATATACATATATATTACAGATAAACCTGCTGCTCCATGTACATATATATTACAGATAAACCTGCTGCTCCATGTACATATATATAACAGCACCTGCTGCTCCATGTACATATATATTACAGATAAACCTGCTGCTCCATGTACATATATATTACAGATAAACCTGCTGCTCCATGTACATATATATTACAGATAAACCCGCTGCTCCATGTACATATATATAACAGCACCTGCTGCTCCATGTACATATATATTACAGATAAACCCGCTGCTCCATGTACATATATATTACAGATAAACCTGCTGCTCCATGTACATATATATTACAGATAAACCTGCTGCTCCATGTACATATATATAACAGCACCTGCTGCTCCATGTACACATATATTACAGATAAAGCTGCTGCTCCATGTACATATATATTACAGATAAACCTGCTGCTCCATGTACATATATATTACAGATAAACCTGCTGCTCCATGTACATATATATTACAGATAAACCCGCTGCTCCATGTACATATATATAACAGCACCTGCTGCTCCATGTACATATATATTACAGATAAACCCGCTGCTCCATGTACATATATATTACAGATAAACCTGCTGCTCCATGTACATATATATTACAGATAAACCTGCTGCTCCATGTACATATATATTACAGATGAACCTGCTGCTCCATGTACATATATATATATATATATATATATATATATTACAGATAAACCCGCTGTCCTCCATGTACATATATATTACAGATAAACCTGCTGCTCTATGTACATATATATTACAGATAAACCCGCTGCTCCATGTACATATATATTACAGATAAACCTGCTGCTCCATGTACATATATATTACAGATGAACCTGCTGCTCCATGTACATATATATTACAGATTAACCTACTGCTCCAGGTACATATATATTACAGATAAAGCTGCTGCTCCATGTACACATATATTACAGATAAACCTGCTGCTCCATGTACATATATATCACAGATAAAGCTGCTGCTCCATGTACATATATATTACAGATAAACCCGCTGCTCCATGTACATATATATTACAGATAAACCTGCTGCTCCATGTACACATATATTACAGATAAACCTGCTGCTCTATGTACATATATATTACAGATAAACCTGCTGCTCCATATACATATATATTACAGATGAACCTGCTGCTCCATGTACATATATATTACAGATAAAGCTGCTGCTCCATGTACATATATATTACAGATAAACCCGCTGCTCCATGTACCTATATATTACAGATGAACCTGCTGCTCCAGGTACATATATATTACAGATAAACCTGCTGCTCCATGTACATATATATTACAGATAAACCCGCTGTCCTCCATGTATATATATATTACAGATAAACCCGCTGCTCCATGTACATATATATCACAGATAAACCCGCTGCTCCATGTACATATATTACAGATAAACCCGCTGCTCCATGTACATATATTACAGATAAACCTGCTGCTCCATGTACATATATATTACAGATAAACCTGCTGCTCCATGTACATATATATTACAGATAAACCTGCTGCTCCATGTACATATATATTACAGATAAACCCGCTGCTCCATGTACATATATTACAGATAAACCTGCTGCTCCATGTACATATATATTACAGATAAACCTGCTGCTCCATATACATATATATTACAGATAAACCTGCTGCTCCATGTACATATATATATATTACAGATAAACCCGCTGTCCTCCATGTACATATATATTACAGATAAACCTGCTGCTCCATGTACACATATATTACAGACTAGAGGGAGGACCCGGCTTCGCACGGGTATATTACATTTTATGTTTGTGTAGTGGCCCCATAAGAATTGTCCAGTTTTGCACTGGTGTATTTTGTATGTGGTTTGTGTGTATGTCCATAAGCGTCATGTGATTATGTGTATCTCATTTTGAATGTCAGCGAAAAACCTGTGATCAGTTGTTATGGATACCTGGAGTAAAGCTGTATCTAATCCTTCCCCGTGTAACTGTGTTTAGATGCAAGTATCCAATCCTTGTTGGTGTGGTACTGTGTGCAGATGCACATATCTAATCCTCCCCGTGTGGTATTGTGTGAAGAGGCGCGTATCTAATCCTCCAGTAAGTGAAACTGTGTGCAGACGCACGTATCTAATACTACGGCATGTGGTACAGTGTGCAGATGTGCGTTTCTAATCCTCCGGCGTATGGAACTGTGTGCAGATGCGCGTATCTAATCCTTCCCCGTGTGATACTGTGTGTAGAAATGCGTATCTAATCCTCCAGTGTGTTGAACTGTGTGCAGATGTGCGTATCTAATCCTCCCCCGTGTGGTACTTAGAGCAGACACACGTATCTAATCCTTCAGCGTGTGTAACTGTGTGCAGACACGCACATCTAACCCTCGGTCATGTGGTACTGTGTGCAGATGCACGTATCTAATCCTCCCGTGTGGTATTGTGCGAAGAGGCGCGTATCTAATCCTACGACATGTGGAACTGTGTGTAGACGTGGGTATCTAATCCTACGGCATGTGGTACTGTGTGCAGACACACGTATCTAATCCTACGAAATTTGGTACTGTGTGCATACGTGCTTATCTAATCCTCTGGCGTGTGGTACTGTGTGCAGACGCGCGTATTTAATCCTCCCCTGTGTGGTATTGTGTGAAGAGGCGCGTATCTAATCCTACGGCGTGTGGAACTGTGTGTAGACGCACGTATCTAATCCTACGGCATGTGGTACTGTGTGCATACACGCGTATCTAATCCTACGGCATGTGGAACTGTGTGTAGATGCGCGTATCTAATCCTACGGCATGTGGTACTGTGTGTAGACGCGTGTATCTAATCCTACTGCATGTGGTACTGTGTGCAGACGCGTGTATCTAATCCTATGGCGTGTACAACTGTGTGCAGACGCGCATATCTAATCCTCTGGAGTGTGGTACTGTGTGTAGACGCATGTATCTAATCCTACGGCATGTGGTACTGTGTGCAGACGCGTGTATCTAATCCTATGGCGTGTACAACTGTGTGAAGACACGTGTATCTAATCCTCCCCTGTGTGGTATTGTGTGAAGAGGCGCGTATCTAATCCTACAGCGTGTGGAACTGTGTGTAGACGCGCGTATCCAATCCCCCGGAATGTGGTACTGTGTGCAGACGCGCGTATCTAATCCTATGGCGTGTACAAATGTGTGCAGACGCGCGTATCTAATCCTCTGGAGTGTGGGCCCTGTGTGCAGATGCATGTATCTAATCCTTCGGCATGTGGAACCGTGTGCAGACGCACGTATCAAATCCTTCAGTGTGTGGAACTGTGTGCAGAAGTGCGTATTTAATCCTCTGGTGTGTGGGACTGTGTGCAGACCTGTGTATCTAATCCTGTGGCGTGTGATACTGTGTGCTGATCTGTGTATCCAATCCTCTGATGCGTGTATCTCAGTTTGGATATCAGTGTTGTATTGTGCATGTGGAGTGACCGTGTGTATTGCAGTTGGAATATGAGTGAAAGTCTTGCAGGTTTGTATTGGCTAAGGGGGGGCACTGTGTTTGGAATGCTGTATCTCAGCAACGCTACGTCCGAGCGAGTTGGAGTCTCATCTTAAACCTTCCCGGATATCTGAAGTATCTCTGTACCAAATTTGGTGAAGATCGGTCCAGTCGTTTGGTTCGCATTAGAGAACAGACAGACAGACAGAAATTCATTTTTATAATATAGATAAACCCGCTGCTCCATGTACATATATATTACAGATAAACCCGCTGCTCCATGTACACATATACTACAGATAAAGCTGCTGCTCCATGTACACATATATTACAGATAAACCCGCTGCTCCATGTACATATATATTACAGATAAACCTGCTGCTCCATGTACATATATATTACAGATAAACCTGCTGTTCCATGTACATATATATTACAGATAAACCCGCTGCTCCATGTACATATATTACAGATAAACCTGCTGCTCCATGTACATATATATTACAGATAAACCCGCTGCTCCATGTACATATATATTACAGATAAACCTGCTGCTCCATGTACACATATATTACAGATAAACCCGCTGCTCCATATACATATATATTACAGATAATTCCGCTGCTCCATGTACATATATATTACAGATAAACCCGCTGCTCCATGTACATATATATTACAGATAAACCTGCTGCTCCATATACATATATATTACAGATAAACCTGCTGCTCCATGTACACATATATTACAGATAAACCCGCTGCTCCATATACATATATATTACAGATAATTCCGCTGCTCCATGTACATATATATTACAGATAAACCCGCTGCTCCATGTACATATATACATGACTGATAAACCCATGGTCCTCCATATACATATAAATGGCAGATAAACCTCCCGTTCCCCATGTACATATACAGTACATGGCACAGACACCTGCTGTCCCCCATATACAAAGATAATCCAATATTACTCCACAGCACTATTAACTCATCACTGACATAAGAACCACAGCCAGATATTCGGCAATTCCCCTTTGCTTTTTATACAGTCTATGATCACGTACAACCAATAAGTACAGGACCATGGAGGGAAATTCATATAATGGGTTAAGATCTCAGACGACCACAGCCCTGCACGTCTTATATTCATTACTAATAGAATATTCAGTAGGATATTTCTGAGACTTACAGTCTCTATGTTCCTTATCTTAGATATAGAATTACATAAATATGATTATTATTATAATTAATATTATATGAATATTATTTGCTCATAGTGGCGGGGACGCAGATCAGAACTGCAGTAAGGAGTTTGTATGTTCTCCCCATGTTTACATGGGTTTCCTCCGGGTACTCCAGTTTCCTTCCATACTCCAAAGACATACTGATAGGGAATGTAGATTGTGAGCCCTATATGGGACAGTAACAAGGTCTATATAACGTTGCAGGATATGATGGTGCTATAGAAGTAAGCTAACCCCCTACTAAGTTCAGTACTGGTGTAGTGGATGGGATGACACATTGATTGTTCATCCAAGTTGTTCTGAGAACCTGGAGCTATGCGTACCAGAGCACCCTGAGTCCCCATGGACATGACAGAGTTCTCCCTCTCAGATACAGTCATTTGTATATAGGAGACACTCAGTTTTGTGTCAGCAGGGATGGGCTAGAATCTGTAGTATTCTATATTTATACATTGTCTATCCGTCCGTCCCCGGGTCATAATAGACCCTTGGGAGTAGGTTAACACAATATTTTTTGTTGTTGATTTCCTCTGCATTTTTGGCTGGTCCATTAACCTTAATCACAATAGTTGTACAGCTTCCTAAGGGCTAGTTCACATGGGGTTAGTGACTGCGTATTTTGGTCCTTATTTTGGGCGGGAAGCCACGTCAGAATAGGACCAAAATGCGCCTGTTGCGGCTTCCCGCTCTGGAGTAGGCCCAAATGAATGGGCCTAGTCCAGAGGGCGCTGTCGTGAGGCGGACGCCGCGGCTTCATGAGCCGCAGAATCCACCTGAAGAAAGGTGGGATAGGCCCAAAAACCTAAAAAGGTTCACATATCCCCAGTATAGCCGCCTGCTCCACTCCTGGTTTTGGCCAGAATACTGCCATGTGACAGCAGAATACAGATGCCAGGGCATATTAGTAACTGGTCAGTGACCACGGGGGACATAGTTGTCGGGCAGCAGAAGCCTCTGAACACTACACTGAGAATCCCCGCATTGGCACTTTTCCATATCTCTTCAGTAAGTCGATAGCATCCATGGCGGTTTATCAGCTCGGTCACCAACCAGCTGTTATATAGTGATAGTTCACCAAACGTATGGTCTCCAGACGCCACAAGAATACCCGCATTGTTCCCCAGTTCCTTTTGATGTTATCAGTAAAAGTACATTTAAAAAGGTCATTGAGAATTGTTAAGCAAACTAAAAAGCCTTTGTCATAATGCCAGCGTGAACTTCACTGTCACCACGGTTTACTGCAGTATTAACAAAACCTAATCCCCTGCAGCCGCCAGCGGGCCCCGTCCTCAAGTGGGTGCAGAATTATGGTAGATGGTACCGACGAAAACTGCTGTTAAAGGAAGTCTGTCACCAGAACTCAGACCCGCAGATAGATAGGTTATAGTCACCTGAATGAAACCTGTGAATTGGTGCACAGTCACGGTGACGTCACGGTGTTTGCCAATATGCAGATGAGTTCCCTGGAATAACAGCGTCATTGCTCCAAAAAGCTCATCTGTACATTGGCGGAAAAGGTGATTTCTCAGTAACTAAAACACCAATTGTTTCATTCAGGTAACCGTAACCTATGTACAGGGCTGGGGTGATAAGCTGGGTCCTGGTGACAGACTCCCTTTAAAACGTATATGGAGGACAAGCAAATCATTTTCACATGAGAATTTGCTTTTGCAGGGACGTTGTCAGCTGTAGGACCCCTGAATACTCTGTTCTATAAAAGAGGAGGGGGAGAAGAGTAGAAATTCCTCTAGAAGTGAAAACATGAAGGTTGCATGAATGTGAAATCCACATTTTATTGCCCCTAACAAAGCGACGGCCCCTTCGTGTTCAGTGCCCCGGGCTCTCAGCACTGAACACACCCCAGCCTGTCTGAATGATGGGTCTAGCAATGTACAGACTGATCACAAGAGCTAACACTCAGAGACAACGGGAGGGACCGGGAAGTGCACAGCTAGCTGTACATGATAGGATTGACTGCTGGGGACTTGCAATCCCAGTGCTGCAGGCTTTACATTCACATATGAGACAAAGGAGACTGTCACAATGTCCGCCTGAAATCGGAAGATGAAAAAGTCGCCGCTTTTAGTTTAAAAACTACGGATACACGACGAACCCCATTAGGGCTCGTTCACACGTGGGCAAAGGGGCGGATTTTGACAGCGGATTTCGCTTCAAAATCCGCCCCTTTACAATGGTGGTCTATGCAGACCGCCGGGCTTCTTTTTTCCGCTAGCGGCGGGCTGCTGCTAGCAGAGAAAAGAAGCAACATGTCCTATCTTCAGGCGGAAACCGCGGCGCGCTGGACTGCAGCTTCCGCCTAGCGGCAGCACCCTCCTATGTCGGCTCATTCATTTGCTCGCCGCGTCTCTCTCTGTGTCAAAACCCACGCGGCAGTGCACATGTGAACTGACCCTTATAGTCAATGAGGTCAGTCAGGCTCCATATGTAACCACTATATTAGTGGTCTACGTATCCATTGTTCTGATCCTCTAATGGACCAGAACAATGGACAGCCAACACTCAAGAGAGCCTAGCGTAAGATAGTAGGAGCCCCACTGATCATAAGAATGGGTGTATGTCTTTGGAGTGTGGGAGGAAATCCACACAAACACGGGGAGAACATACAAACTCCTTGCAGATGTTGTCCTTGATAACAAAAAACTTAGCACATGAGAGGGGAAAAAAAAAGACGTGGTTTTTATACACATAGTGTAATCCCAAATAGAGTTTGTTTTTAGATGTTGTCCTTGGCAGGATTCAAACCCAGGACTCCAGCACTGCAAGGCTGCAGTGCTAACCACTGAGCCACCGTGCTGCGCCCTGGCGCTCTTTAAATTTATGTCACAGGTTAAAGGGGAGTCTGTCAAAGGGAAAAGTGGAATCAACTAATAACAGAACCTTGAAGGGAATCTTCTACACTTTCCAAGGATTCCTTTCTCATTGTGCATTGCTGCTCCATTTTCATGAAAATCAGTGCTGTTATGCAAATTATCTGAGAAGGTCTTTCTAGGTGTATTATACTCTCTGCTATTAGACAACCACCCCTCATCCATCACTTGAGTGACATCTCCTACATTGTCACTTTCGGGATGATGTTTGGGGCCATTGTGTAGAGTGGAGGGACAATCCCTGGCAGGAGAAGTGGCGGACCCTAAAGCCCTTTTCAGCTCATTTATAGAAGAATAAAACATTGATTTTAATGAAAATGGAGCTGCAATGCAGAATAAAAAGGGCATTTTTGGAAAGTGTAGACATCACCTTACAAAATACGGTCATTGTTTTGATACTGATTTTGTTGCTGACAGGCTCCCTATAATGCTCCTGGCACATGGGCACATCTCACGCTAATATACTAGACTCTGTACATTTAGCAGCTCCATTTACAGACAGCTTTGTTTAACATCTTGTACACTGGCTTTGTATATAAAGTCACATTCCAGATTTCAGCCGTTGCCTGGAATATATACATGAAGTAACATGAGAACATTGCACGGAGAAGGTGCAGCGCTACTCTGGGCCACATAGCTGGAGGCCATGGGCTGGCTGCAATGACAATTGTACAATGTGTACATGCACTGAACATAACTCACAGTCTGGTATGTACAAAGCTGTCCATCACATCTTATGTCATAATACATGACGAAACCTTCCGTATTAATATTCACAAGGAGAAATCTTGGACGCAATCCTGCCGTTCCCTTACATGTACCGAATACAAGCCCTGTTTATCAGCTGATAGGTAAAACCAGGACTGAACGAAACCTGGTCACCGACTTCTCCTGCGGGGAAGAGAAAGCATAGGGCAGGATTCAGAAGCGGAGATGTAGACATATGCCAGCAAAGGGTATACGGGCCATTCACATGGTAAAAATGGACAAGGAATTTGAGGCAGACTTCCACCTTAGATTCCTTTCCATTGTCTTCCTCTCCAGCTTTCCCTTGCTGAATAGGCACAGATGAATGGGATTAGTCAGAGAATCGGCTCGCACCGTGGGTTGTGAGGGGGAATCCGTGGCAGAATCGGCAACAAGATAATTATTAATAATAATTTATATAGCGCTGACATATTCTGTAGCACTTTACAAACCATAGGACACATGGACAGACAGTATGAAACATTACAATGTGACAAAGAAATTAACATATTAAACAAGAGGAGTGACTCCTGCCCGCAAGAGCTTACAATCTATGAGGATATAGAGAGACACGAGAGGTAAGGGGGCGACACGAGAGGTAAGAGAAAAGATTGAAGAGGTCGACCAAAAAAAGTGAGCGACCAAAATAAACCAGGGGGCGACACAAGAGGTAAGAGGGCTTGTTGGGTACAATGGTCCTGCCATCTATTATTTGAGCAGGGTGATTATTTTTCAGTGTCTTGCATTGAATAAAATGGAAAGCAGATTCAGGGTAATATTTGGCACAGATGTGAAGTAGAATCACAATTTCCAGTGTGAACAAACCCAGAGCGTCCATTCACACGGAGGAAAATGGTGAGGAGTTTGGCGTGGAATTTCTACGCTGAAAAAAAAAAAAAAAGCCTCCCATTGACTTCAAGCAGAAAAAGGAAGCCATTGAAGTCAATCGGGGGCACTTTTTTTTTTCAGCACTGAAATTCCACACCAATTCCTCACCATTTTCCTCCGTGTGAATGGACCCTAAGACAGGGCTGTGGCGTCTGTAGCAAAGCCCTCCAGCTCCTCTATTATTTGCTCAGGGCTCATGAGCTGTGATTAAATGAGACAGACGGTACAGATGTCATCCGTGCGCTGCCTGTGCGTCCACCACCCCATTCATTGGGACCAGCGAGCACAGCCGCAAAACCGTACAGGAATAAGAACTGTCCTGAGTTTTAGGACACAGACTGTCGGCCCGCACATCTTATTACAGAAGACAACAAAAAAAAACAATATAAAGGCACAAGAAAAAAACATTTTCCAATGACTTTACATAGGTTTTTGTTGCCTTCTGTAATAATATAATAATAATAATACATTTTATTTATATAGCGCCAACATATTCCGCAGCGCTGTACAATTTATAGGGTTCAGATACAGACATACATAACAAAGAACGTCATTTCACACAATGGGACTGAGGGCCCTGCTCAAAAGAGCTTACAATCTATGAGGTAGAGGGGGTGACACAAGAGGTATCAGGGGCGGCATTGCTTATACAGTGTTCAGACAATTCTGTGCATTAGGAATTGTGATAGGCTTGTCTGAAAAGATGCGTCTTTAGTTTGCGTTTAAAACTGTAGAAGTTGGGAGTTAATCTTATTGTCCGGGGTAGAGCATTCCAGAGAAGTGGTGCAACTCGGGAGAAGTCTTGTATACGAGCATGGGAGGTTCTGATAATAGAGGATGTAAGTGTTAGGTCATTGAGTGAGCGGAGAACACGGGTTGGGCGGTAGACAGAGATGAGGGAAGAAATGTAGGGAGGTGCGGCATTATGGAGAGCCTTGTGGATGAGAGTACCGTATATACTCGAGTATAAGCCGACCCGAATATAAGCCGACCCCCCTAATTTTATCACAAAAAACTGGGAAAACTTATTGACTTGAGTATAAGCCTAGGGGGGAAATGCAGCAGCTACTGGAAAATTTCAAAAATTAAAATGGCCGGAGTTTTTGGGTGCAGTAGTTGCTTGGAAAGGGGAGGGGGTGTTTTGGTTGTCTGTCTGCCCCTTCCCTGAGCTTCAGGACTGGGTTTTTTCTTCCCCCCCCCACTTGGAATTCAGTCTGGCTGAATATAGGGTATCTGCAGTGCTCCTATAAACCCCTTCCCGATGGAACAGGAGCACTGCAGATCTCCTATATTCAGTAGACCGGGCACTTTCAGACACAGGGATACTTAATGTGTATGCGTTTCACAGTCATTTTCTACTTTTGTATGTATTCTAGGAAAAGGAGTGTTTTAGAACTTTTATGTTTTTAAAATCTTTTTTTTTTCTTTTGCACTATTTTATGGGAGATTCTATACATTAATGTTGTGGCTGATCATAGACCCTCCCTCCTTAAAAAAAAAAAAAAAAAAATTATTTTTTTTTTTTGCTGACTCGAGTATAAGCAGAGGTGGGCTTTTTCAGCCCAAAAACTGGGCTGAAAAATTCGGCTTATACTCGAGTATATACGGTAATAACTTTATATTTTATTCTATAATGAATAGGCAGCCAATGTAGTGACTGGCACAGACCAGAGGCATCGCTGTAGCGTCTAGCCTGATAGATGAGCCTGGCCGCTGCATTCAGAATAGATTGTAGAGGGGAGAGTTTAGTGAGGGGAAGACCGATTAGTAAGGAATTACAGTAGTCAAGGCGAGAATGAATCAGAGAGACAATAAGTGTCTTAATGATATCACACTGAAGAGTTTTAACCAATTCCAGAAGTTTGGTTTAACTTTGCGACAGCAATAAGACAACATAGACAAGATAAATTAGCAACGTCACTAAACCCTCGTAGGAACTCCGGATTTTACAAATACAGTACACTTTGACTCTTCAAGATCATAAAAACATTAGATCAGTCATGGCTCCTTTCCATATAAAACCCATGACACCAGTGTCTGAGCCAAAAACACCAACTGTGTGAACAATGTGCAACGAGTTGGACAATTAATTTCCATCTTTTACACAGGCCAATAGTTTGTAGAATCGCTTCTAAGTGGCCGAATCTTTACATATTGTGGGAGTTCTTTATGGATGTGATCCACACATTATGGAAAAGCAGTATTATATGCTGCAGATTTTGCTGCAGTTTTTTCAGTCAAAGGCAAGTGTGGCTTAGGCTAAAGCCCTACATTGCAGAAATGCAATTTTTTTTGCTCGTCCATAGACGAGTATTATCAGGAGGGGAGGGGGCGTTCCTCCTCGCTCAGACAGCACAGCGCTATAGGCACTGCTGGGAAGAAGGATGTTCCTGACAGACTGTCCGGAACACCCTTCTGACTGTGAAGAGCTACAGTACCGGGACCGCTAGCTCTTTACCTGGGGCATAGATCAGGAAAGCCGGCAGTGCGCTGAATTCAGCAGTATATAGAACTGCCTGTGCCCCAAACCCATGAAAGGATGGATGGCGGAGAGGCATAACAGAAGAAGATGGAGGCGGCACTGGAGAGTTTTCAAGGAGTCAGGGCTATTCCTACGTCTTAGTATTAAAAAAAAAAAAAGGATTCTAATGATAGGATCCCTTTAAATACAATGTATTGCAGTACACTGCACTGGGGATCAGGAGGTCCCTGGTGAGACATGAAAACAAAATTTAAATAAATATTGAAAAAGTAAAGGTTTGTTCACAGAGTTTTTTGACAGTGGAATTTGATGTGGAATCCGCCACAAAATCTGCTGCCAAAAACTGTTCCCATGGATGTCAATGGGAGCCTCTCGCTTCTTTTTACCGCTAGCTAGTAGCAGAAAAAAGAAGCGACATGCCCCTTCTACTCGCGGCCGACTCATTCATTTGGGCCTAATCTGGAGCGGAATGCCGCCACAGAATACTGGTACACTGCACAGGCATCATGTAGCGGCTAGCCACGCAGAATGTTCACACGCGGAATGCAAATTTTGCCGCGTGAACATACCCTAGAAAAGAAATTATACAAAATGAATAAATAAAAAGTTTCAAAAAGCCCACACATTTTAATTTGAAAAACGCATAATGTAATCAAAATAAAGAAAACAAACATGTTCGGCATCCCCGTGTGCACACTTGCCTAAAATCGTGTTATTTTCTCAAGTGAACGCAAAAAAAAAAACAAAAAAAAACAATATACCACAAAGGGCAAATAACTGTATTTTGCTCACCTTGCCTGCCCCAGAATTGCAATAAAGTTTTTTTGTTTTTTTTTTTTAAACCACCGTCACGTGCATATTACCTAACAATTCTATACGGAGAGGTTACGCCGCTTTCTACCCTACGTCTTTACTGGAGGGAAATCAGAACGTCTTTACTGGAGGGAAATCAGAACAATTTTTTAGACTATTTGATAAACCTCGGGCACATTAACTTGCCAGACTAACCACACCCCGTTCCCAACATTTACAAAATTTTAGTGCAGATACACAGGGTTTGATACATTCGCCAGTGTAATATTTACATAGTACATACGTGTAATTTACTAGTGTTACATTTCTGCCACAGCTGAAAGTCGCTGCTTTTAGTGTAATAAAAAGTGTTGCCATATGCGACATATTCTACATGAGAAATGACAATTACATAAAGGCTGGCTATTTTTACCGTATTAACATTGCCGCAGGTAGCTGGGTGTTCACCTCTAATTGTTACAGTAAACCTGTTAAGCCACTGAGCAATAGGAAAGGCATTTTTTTTATTAGTGTAGACTTTATTGGCTTTTTATTTGAAGTTTTAAAGACATTTGCATGGCATAAGGTATAGTATGAGCTTGTCTGACCTGGCGGATGCATGAACAGCACAGCAAACACTACAGACGACTGCCGAAGCCAAGGAAGCAGCCCCTCCTGTCCAGACCCCGATGGCAGATCCTCTGCTAATAGCAACAAGCTCAGAGCCAGGCCCAAAAAAATACACTGTACATAGAGCAGGGCGAGGGATCTACTGCAGCCACTGTACCAAGGTGATGTAACTACTACCTATTAGGACTACGCGACCCAACATCGCAATTAATCAAGCATTTTTCCCTAATCACGATTATAACAATTATTTTGGCCACGCCCCTTTTAAAGTATGAGACTCCTTCATAAATGGCGGACAGTCATGGCCAGGCAGAAGCAGCAAAGATCCTCTGATACATTAACAAGTCACTGAGTGACTTCCTATGAAAGTAAATGTGTAATAAACTATACAACTAATTCATTACACTCTAATAATCGTTGTATAATGTAATTAAACAGAATGAATCATTTTATTTTCAAGTCGGAGTCAGTGTCATTAACTTGTATCCAACTCCACCCAAAACTGGCCCCAAATGGGACACCACAGCCCTGGAGGAAACACTATACCTAATATTCTACCGACACTGATGGCTGAAACCTTCTTTATATGGCGTCAGCATATGGCCAGTGTAAGAAGGGCCACAATACTTTAAACCTTAGACTGAGATCTTCTGCAACGTAGGGCCTCAACCTAAAATGGCCACATGTTGCAGAAATGCAGCGTTTTTTGTTGCCAGGAGTGGATTAAGCAAAAGGTAGAAGTACAAGAGCTTCCTACATATTTCCCTTTCCTTTTGTAGCCATTCTTGGCTTTGGCTCAAGAAACTGCAATAAAATCTGCAACAACAAAAAAGCTGCGTTTCCACAACTCGCGCCTTCAGTCTAAGGCTGGGGCCCCACAGGACAGAAACGCCGCAGGAAAAGTTGCAGAATTTTGCAGTAAGGGCAAAGTGGATGGGATTCTAGCAATTCTAGCAAATCCCATGCCCACTTTGCGGTAAAAACCGCGGTGCGTACACGTTGTGCTTTTGGAAATCGCAGCATCTCAATTATACCTACAGAAACGCCAGTGGTTTCCCCATAGATATAATTGTAACAGAAAGTCCGCGGAGGAAAACGCCACTAGCTTTCTGTTAAAAGTGCTGTGGGAAAAAACGTGATGCGTTGCCACCACATTGTTTCCCGCAGCGCTTTTTTGCTGCGAGACTTCTCATGGGGCCTTGGCCTACAACAGTTTTCCATTGAACATAATATTCACATTTATAGAACATTAAGAATACCATTTTTGAAGAATTTTAAATGTTTTCTCTAGCCATGTTAGCGGTGAGATGGACCAAGAATGCAGGTCTGACAGTTGTCACCTGTCAGAAAAATCTGCAACAAAAAAGCTGAATTTCCACAATGTGGTGTCTCAGAGTAAGGCCAGGCCCTACGTGGTGTAAATGCAGCAGTTGCGCCATGGCGGAAACACTGCAAAAAAAAAACCCAAAAAAAAAAAAAAAAAGCATTTTACAATCAATGCAAAGCGAATCTCATCCACATATTGCAGAAAAATGCACGCAAAAGACATGCTGCGATTTCCAAAACCGGCACAGCATGTCAATTATGCCTACAGAAATGGTGGTGGTTTTCCTATAGATATAATGGAAAAACCACAATGTGTTGCCGCTGCGGTTTTTCCCACAATGCTTTTTTTGCTGCAGCCCGCTATGTAGGCCCTAGCTTAAAGGGCTTTTCCGGCCCCAAATTGATGATTTCTCATACTGACGACCTATCCACAAGATAGGTCATTGGTATTTGATCTGTGGAGGTCCAACACCAGGACCCCAGACCGATCAGATGTTGCAGCAGCCTTCACTATAGGAGAGGAACTGCCACTACCACTACCAGCTTCTGTACAACTGATCTATATGAGGTTTGGGTTTCGGACCCCCATAGTCATCAGTATGAAAAAAATCAATTTAGGCTAAGGGTTGGTTCACACTAGTGCTTGGATTCCGTCCGGAAGGAGTCCGCATGGACACACCCAGGACAGACTACAATCGCAATTGGAAGCGATATGCTGTCAAAGCACATGGACCCCATAGACTATAATGGGCTTTGTGTGCTTGCCCCGCACTGCCCGCACGAATCATTCCTTCCAATGATTCACATCATATCGTTCCAATTGTGATTGTATTCTGACCGGGGGGGTGTGCATGCAGACTACTTCCGGATGGAATACAAACACTAGTGTAAACCAACCCTAAGGCCTGACGCAGCAAGCTGCATTTAAACAGCGCTGCAAGACTGTGGTGGAAACGCATCGTGGTTTTCCTGCAGCGCTTTTCACAGAGAGTTCACAGAGTTTTCCTCTGCAGACTTTCTGCTTCAATTATACTCATAGGGAACCGCCAAGGCAACAGTTTCTATATTAAATAGCAGCATTTCTGCTATGTGGGGCCCCGGCCTTCAGACCAGAAAACCCCTTTAGGCTTCATGAAGCAAAATGTAGGTAAAAGCACTGAGGAGAAAATGCAGCGAAAATACATTGTGTTTATTTTTTGCAGCGTTCATCACTGAATTTTTCTCAATAGATTCTTTATTCCCCTTATTAAACCTGTAAGGGAAACACTGGCGTTTTTGAAATCGCAGCTCTTCTGCAGTGGATTTTTTCTGCAATGTGTGGATGGCATCTCATTCACTTTGCAGGTTCTGTAAAATGCAGAGTTTTCACCACTTCACAACAGGTACTTCAGGCATTTTCACAACATGGGGCTTTAGGCTTAGGCCTAACGCTGTGGAAACACAGACATTTTGGTTGCAGATTTTGGTGCGGTGTTTTGAGCCAAAGCCAAAAGTGGATTGAGCAGAAGGGAGAAATACAAGAACTATATATATACAGTATATTCCATTCCTTTTGTAGCCATTTTTGGCTTTGGCTCAAAAAACTGCAGCAAAATCTGCAAGAAAAATGCCAGAGATAGCCGAGTGCTTTACTTCAGCTATCTCCAACCCTCCCATTGAAGTGAATAGGAGTGACAACCACCTCCAGTCGCGCCCACATTCAGCATGGCTGTGGTCACGTTAGTAAGGTCCTGTTGAGTTTACTCTATGGAACAACCCCTTTAAAGGGGAGGTCCAGTTTCAGACCCATATTGAAAGACAATTGTATTGTTTGCATAAGGAAACTTTCTGTATTATTTCCTCATGGTTTTCTAGGCCATGTGACGTACAGTCCATGGTCATGTGATATACAATCCATGGTCATGTGATATACAGTCCATGGTCATGTGATATACAGTCCATGGTCATATGATATACAATCCATGGTCATGTGATATACAGTCCATGGTCATGTGATATACAGTCCATGGTCATATGATATACAATCCATGGTCATGTGATGAACACACAGGTGCACGGATTGTTACCAGGCAGATGTCTGATGCTGTGCACTTGTGTGTCCTCACATGACCATGGACTGTACGTCACATGACCATGAACTGATTTTTAGCCACTGAGAGTAAGCAGAATGAATCACAGCAAGCAGAGATCTAGAAAATCCTGAGGAATTGATACAGAAAATTGCTAAATTGTACAACTTTTCATTATATGAACAATAACATTTGTCTCTCAATATGTCTGAAACTGGACAATCCCTTTAAGCCTTCTTTGGCCTATGAAGGCCTCGTTGTACAGTTTTTACTGACATGAAAGAATGTGTATATAATGCACATCAGGCACGCCATGAACACTTTGCACATAACACGCACCACTAACACACACAACCAGAAAGGGAAAAATATACTGTATATATTGTCTTCAGCTTCCTATTCTAATATAAATACAACATCAGGAACCAAAAGTAATAACCAGAAAGACTTTCCCACAGCCAGCCCGTAATGTAGAGAAATGTCAGAGATAGAAGAGCCTGCTGCCAGTCAGCACATTCACAGGAGCGTCTATGAGCACTACATGCCAGGGCTACACAACAGACTTATGTACTGATGTAATCTGACAATTATATTGTTTAATCCAGTGTGTAATGATGTTATCTATCATAATGGAGTGATGGGTCCGCCGCTCAGCACAAACACTCTTTAGGCTGGGATCACACAATGCACACATTCTTTTGCAGTTCTGTTCCATTTGCGTTATTTTTTTTCAAAAGCACCTTAAGGTGACATACTATATGAATGGATGTAGTTATATGGGTGCTGATATACTACGTATGTGGATGCAGTTATATGGGTGCTGATACACTATATACACAGTCCATATTAATGTGACCACCGCCAACTTTTGACGTCAACGTTAAATAACCTATCGCGGAAGGCACGTGTCATCAGCCATCTGGGTGCACTCATCATTGTGGAAGGCGTGATGGATCAACACAAGTATGCGTCTATCCTTGCGGACCATGTTCACCCCTACATGCGAATTGTTTTTCCTCAGGATGATGGCATCTACCAGCAGGACAATGCGATGTGCCATAAAGCTCGCAGTGTACGTGCGTGGTTCGAGGAACACCAGGATAAGTTTACCGTACTCTCTTGGCCAGCAAATTCCCCGGACTTGAACCCAATCAAGAATCTGTGGGACCACCTCGATCAGATTGTTCGCGCCATGGAAGCTCAACCGCGTAACCTAGTACAGTTGGTCACGGCACTGGAGTCGGCATGGCTCATCATCCCAGTGACCATCATCACAACATCCCCTCTCTTCCTGCACGTCTCGCAGCGGTCCGCTCTGCAAAAGGTGGTTATTCTGGATTTTGACAGGTGGTCACATTAATGGAACTGGACTGTGTACCTGAATGCAGTGATATGAGTGCTGACACACTATGTACCTGGATGCAGTTATATGAGTGGTGATATAGTACGTACCTAGATTCACTTATATGGATGCTGACACACTATGTACGTGGATGCAGTTATATGGATGCTGACATACTATGTAGATTAATGCAGTTATACGGGACACACTATAATACCTGGATGCATTTATATGAGCGGTGCTATACTACGTACCTGGATGCAGTTATAACTGAACTTGGTGCTGAGGCCACAAATAAGTAGGTGACACATTCATTCGCACCGTAAAAGTTATATTAAACTACTCCCCCATTTTAAAATAAAACCCTAAAACAGAATGTGATAAACTTACTCATCGTGCAAAGTGAGCGGGTATTCAGGGTCCGCCGTCTTCTTCAGCCACGCCTCCTCTTCCTGCGATGTCCTCGAGTCCCGTCTTACTCGCGAACTGCCACTGATAAAAAATGGCGTGGGTGCATGCGCAGCAGCATGCTCCTTCTACTACGGCTACTGCGCATGTGCCCAGGCCATTTTTTTATATCAATGTCAGTTCTCGAGTAAGACGGGACCTGAGGACATCGCAGGAAGAGGAGGCGTGGCTGAAGAAGACGGCGGACCCTGAATGCCCGCCCACTGTGCACATTCGGTAAGTAGATCACATTCTGTTTTAGGGTTTCATTTTAAAACGGGGGGGGGGAGTTTAGTATAACATTTACGGTGCCTGAATAGCCTTTTTAAAGGCTATTCACGCATATGTGGGGCTCTATCAGCATGATTTTGCTGATAGAGCCCCTTTAAGATACAATGGGGGTTATTTATCGATTGCACCATTTTTTGCTCCTTGGTTTCATTTGCACTTTCTTTTGTCTTGCCATTGCATGCCCCAAATTTAGTAAAGAGGTGCACTTGAGTTTCAAATCCTGCACAAAATTCAACACATGAAACGGTGAGTCCAATGGTGCCCGACATGACGGAATTCTTTATGCTGCCAATGCACCAACACCTTTTTGTAAAGGCACAAATAATAAATATGGTGGGAAACCGCACTCACTTTAGGCCACTTCCACTTTTACCAAAAACAAAATCCAAAAAAAGGTACAGATGTGTCATAAAAAAAAAAAAAGGAAAATAAACCAAAAAGGGAAAAAGCAGCATAATAAATAACCCACTATGAGTGAGAAAAGCAACAGAAATGCACCTTGGGATTGCAAACTAACATATTAGAGATCACAACACACAGAGCGGGAGATTTCATGGCAATCTGATCTTTACAGAATAGCAGATTTTACTAAAATCATAGCAATGGCAACTATAATAAAATATTAAAGTAACTGAATTAAAATATTAAATTCTCCAACGTGTCAGATGATAAGGGCTAGTTCACACGGGGTTCCGCGTGTGCACATTCCGTGGAACCCATTGAAGTCAATGGGAGGCTTTTTTTTCAGCGCTGAAATTCCACATCAAATTCCTCACCATTTTCCTCTGTGTGAATGGACTCTTCACACTGAGTTTTGTGGTCAAGGTTTTGAGGCCGTATCCCATTGAAATCAATGGGAGCCGCTCAGGTCTTTTCTCCCAGCTCCCAGAAAAAAAGCGAGTTGTTCTCGCGATTCAGCCTGAAGACACACTCTCCTCTGAACTAGGCCCACTCATTCAGTGACTTTTCACTCTAAGGGTAAGTTCGCTCCTATATTCAGCCAGGCTGAATTCCAAGCGGGGGGGGGGGGGGGGGGGACGGGAACAGTCCTCAAGCTCAGGGAAGGGGCAGGCAGACAACCAAAACGCCCCCTCCCCTTTCCCAGCGCCCAGAATCTACTGCACCCAAAAACTATTTTAATTTTTGAAATTTTCCAGTAGCTGCTGCATTCCCCCCCATAGGCTTATACTCGAGTCAAAAAGTTTTCCCAGTTTTTTTGTGGTAAAATTAGGGGGGGTCGGCTTATACTCGAGTATATACAGTAACAGGAATAGTTAGATAGCTGTCATGGCGTAGTGGACATACCTAGCATTAACACGCCAACAAACAGAGATAAGTATGTCAAACAAGATAGAAATCTAACAGAGTATCTCTGATTTATAATATCATGTAGACTCGGATGCATTAACACAATAGGGCACTCTTATGCTGAATACCACAGAAATCCTAAGGGTCCATTTACAATGGCAGATAAACCCGTATCAAGGGCCGATCGATAATATAGTAAGCCGATCTGCGTTCATATCCTTAGTCTATAGGAGATATGTCCCAATAGACACCTATTCTACCCACTAATGGAATATCCATTAGTAAACCTGCTCAGCCAATCATCACCCTCATGTAAAGGGCCCTCAAAAATCACACAAACAACACACGTCACCATGGCATGTAGAAGCTGAAGCCCTCGCAGAGTTTAGTCACACTCCTCAGCTGATAGACATGTTGGTCCATTTAGTTTCCCTTTGGGTGGCAAACCAAATAGCCAGTGGCTACCACAAGGTTACCAGTGGCTAGTCCGCAGTGATCTACAGTAGCAGCAATGTGACTAAGACTTACAGTAGTTCTTATGCACACAACTGTGATGGTTTCCACGGACATGTCAATATGTTTAAATCCATTTAAAGGGCTTATTCAGTTAATAACAGCCCTGCAGTGGTCATTTTGGGGGGGAATTGTTTTGGGGGGTTTTATGCCCATCAATTTTTTTAATGGCTGTGAATCATCAAAACATAAAAATAAAACAACAGACATATGAATAGACCCATAGAAACTCAAGGGTTTTAAAACAGCCACGGGAATAGACCCATTGACATTCATGGGTTTTCAAACTGTGTGTGAATGAGGCCTTAAAGGAATCTCATCCACATGCTATAACTAAAATTGAACGTCCCTAAAATTCAGCGTGTTATTCCCACGTGGTTCCAGCCTTTGGGCCATGTCACACGACCGAGTCCTGTCCATATGTGGACGATATTACTAGACTGAACTGAGCCGTGTACATAGGAGTCATAGCATCATAGGCCCGGTTCACATCTGCGCATGGGTTTCCGTTTGGGGAATCCGCTTTGGGACCCCCCGAATGGAAACCTAATCCGCATAAAAAAACGGTTAGATTAGGATATTCGCGGACCCTATAGACTATAATGGGGTCCGTGTGGTTTCCGCACAGAAAAGTTCTGCTTGCAGCGCTTTTCTCTCCACAATTTTCATGCGGATAGGAGAACAGAGTGGCCTAAACACAGATGTGAACCGGGCCTTAGTTATGATATAGTGAACCCCCGAACAATGATCACTACAGTAATGAAGTGACATAGCACTAGCAGTACATAGTCGCCATCCGAGAGCTCGCTGTATCATCAGTGACTATCATGCTATGCCTATGCAGAAGGCCCAGTTCAGTCAGGGAAATATGGCGCACGCACGTTTCCCACGGATAGGGCTCGGTTATGTGAAAGGGCCCTTCAGCTGTCAAAAGTAACATTCTAGGTACTAAAAAGCAGCTGATCCCAACTACCTATTGCTCGGACTCCACAATATTTTTGTGCGTGAGTGTCAGTGCTCCAAACTTATACGCAATGCCATATGTAACGTCAGAAGGATTTCCCAATGTATATCTTGGCTGGAAGGCTCAGACGTATGGCATACGTCACCCATATAAAATAAATACATCGCGAAAAATGTTTTTTTTCATAAAATGAGTCAGTGACTGTCGATGTACCAGGACACCATCATTGCACCAGCTCCATAGCACACATTTCTGCCGTGTTACAGCCGACACCTCACTAGAAGAAATATTACCCTGCAGTTTTATGTATTGGATTAATATGGCAGCCATGAACAAGCTGGAGATCATTGTGCACAATGCCAGGTGTCTGGTGTAGTGTAAAGCAGATTGTCAATGGAGACTGTAGTGCATAAAACATGTTCTCCGCAGCAATAAATGACACTTCGCCATCTGTCAGACTGACATGAATCTGACTTGATACAGGCCAGGAAAAATGTTCCTTACTAAATGTGTGGGATCTATGGTTGGTGGAGAAGGGTTTGGTCAGGGCACCGCACAGTTTAGCAGAAGGAGCAGAGCTCTGTACACTGTGTAACTGCAGTTACTCCTCCAAGTGTTACCCAGTGTACAGAGCTGTGCTTGCTCTGGAAACTAACAAAAGCTGAGCGGCAGGGGTGTCGGGATTAGGACCCCGATGATCTGCTACTGAAGACATAGTCTAAGTCAATGTTACGTGTGAATTCGGAGCTTCCAGCTTTGTGGTGATAGTTTATGGAAATTCTTTTAGACAAAGCCTTCAAGAACAAAGTACGTTCCATCAAAATATGGTCATATAATATAGTCAAGTATAGAAACCACAGGATTTATCCCCAAAGTTTTCACCTGCACTCCTGTGAAGAAGGTCAAGAAACATTTTCTCCACAGTATTGGCTTAGGTTTTGGGATAAAGTTCAATAAGAATAAATGGATGGGATGCTCAGACGTCCACATACCCAGGGCTATATAATGCGTCATATATGTAACTGCGCATAACACGGATATCACATGGAATTAACACTTTGGTGCAACTTAGACCAAAACTGGATGTAAAGATCTCAAACCAATTACGTAAGAATTTACTGTGAGAGAGACTTGTACCTGCCTGAGACTATGTAGGAAATAAGTAAAGGAAAACCGCAGCACTTGTCCGTGATGATCAGATTCCACTGTCTATTCCACTGATCCATCTCCCCCATATATTGACAGCTGACAGGCTCCGTCTTCATTGCTCGGGTTCTGCTGGAGGGAGTCTGTCAGTAGGACGGACCTCATACCCTGATAGAATAAGTTTGTGGGGACAGCATCACACGGCCAACATACCCACAGGAGAACCCTCATCTTATTTTTAGCAGGGTATGTGGTTAGACCCTACTTACGTACGCCTGGCTTCGCTCCCTTCCTAAGAATATTGGGGACCTAGATTATATCTTCTGGCCTCTGAGAGGAACCTTAAAAAAGTTGCAGGAGAAAGAAAAAAAAAGTCTATTCTATAGCAGAAACAGTGCCCTCCTCGTCTGTAGGTGGTGCCTGGTATTGCAACACAGCCCCATTTTTAGGGGGGGGGCATTGTCATGACATGTTCTCCACAGCGAATCTTTATGGACGTGACAGGTGCACAGACCCCCAGAGGCCAAGATCACCGGCAGGTTCAGACAATGTACAAGGTGGAGGTGTTCTGTCTCCATCCTGAGCAGCCCTCACACCCCAATCACAGCGATACCAACTTTATTCAGCTTACAGGAAGGTGCCCAATGTGTAACCCAGGCTCCATATGCATGTCCCTGCAGCCGCGTGCATATGTGGAGTGCCCCTTTAAGAGCTGGGGTACAGTCCAGGACATGACACGAGTTACCCCTCTGCACTCCATGGCCTATGAGCAGGGCACAGAGGTGTCTGCCAGCAGATGGACGTGCCCGCAGCGGGCGCCTACCTGGCCAGTGTGTTCAGCAGCCCCGGGGTCCACGTCGTAATCCCGGCCGGGCACAGCTCAGTCCAGTAACAGGTGCCGCCTCCGCCGGCCAGTACACATGCCGCAGCCCGCGGACTCCCCGGCACATCCAGCCCCTACTCCGCAGCCTCCGCTCCGTACAGTCAGTCCCACAGCAGCTCCCTAGCCCGGCTCCTGTTGTGACTGAGGGATCCGGGGAAGGCGGAGGAGAGGCAGCCGCTCCGTGTCCCGTCCCCTCCCAGTCTGACCGCTTGTCCCTCCCCGGCTGTCTGGCCTCGTAGTGCCCCACCTAGAGGGCAGGGAGGAGGGCAGCACGTGTAGTGCGACAGTCACCGGACACACGGGGCGGGAGGAGAGCGCGACATGTCAGCGACAAGTCACAGAGACTGGGCTCTCATGATTAGTAACATACATGTGTCACCATGGAAACAGGTGGTCACTACTGCAAATACACGGCAAGGCCTGGTGGTGTCCAAGCAGATGAACTATAATGCCGGCCCTCCATCTTCTATCATTGAGTAGTGGTGACTGGGTCATTGGTAGTGAAGAGAAGACATGTCTGAGGGGCCAGGAGTTACCTCAGGCTCAAGAATTGTTACACATCAAGTCCTGCCATGTGGACAGTCAGGGGTAGACATGTCTGGAAACCTATGTTCACATCTACATGGAATCCCCATCGCAGTCTGTCATACAAAAAAGTCCTGGACTTTCATCTGGCAATTTCAGATAAAAAAAACCGGATACGTGACAGAGCGTCTTACAAGTAATGGAGTCCCTTGTAATCCATTCATGTCCGTCAGGTTAGGTTCACATCGGCGGAGAGAAAAGTCCTGGGTGTCCGCAGGTGGCTGCTTTTTCAGCGGACGGGCTCTCCGTGTTTCAGGTCCTCATGTGCACACGAATAACAGAGAGATGAACACTGGTGTGAACTGTCGTCATCTCCAAGATCTCCTGCTGTCCATTCTTCCGGATGGACAGGAAGAACAGATAGGACAGCACAGGTGTGAAGGTGGGTTAAGGGCCTGTTCACGTCTGCATTTGGATTTCTATTCGGGGAGTCCGACTGGGGACCCCCCAAATGGATCCTAATCAGTAGAGATGAGCGAGTACTATTCGAAACGGCAGTTTCGAATAGCACGCACCCATAGGAATGAATGGACTCAGCCGGCACGCACGTGGTTAAGCGGCAGGACGCCAGCCCCGTCTACGTGCTGGCCAGCCCTATTCATTGCTATGGGTGTGTGCTATTCGCAACTGCCTTTTCGAATAGTACTTGCTCATCTCTACTAATCAGCATAAAAAAGCAGTTACCTCAGGAAACCTGCGGATCCCATAGACTATAATGAGGTCCATGTGGTTTCCGCACGAAAAAGGCAAAGAAAAACTGCTGCTTGAAGGACTTTTCTCTCTGCATTTTTCAAGCGGAGAGGGAAACGAATGGTCCGAACGCAGATGTGAACTGGGCCTTAGACTCACGTGTACCATCAGCATCAATATACAAATAGATATCAATGTTAAAAAAAAAGTCGCTGTACGTTTTTGTTTTGAAGGACACCAAAATGTAGTATATCATACATTTATATCATAGCAGCTAGTCTACACCATCCAGCTCTGACACAAATACAAATCAACAATATTCTACTGCTGAAAAGTAGAATGTAAGTCATATAATGTCCAAAAATAGTGTTATTCCTCATGTACACACGTAAAAAAAATCTGTACTGACAGGTTAGGGCTGGTTCACATCTGCTCCCAGGCCTCCGTTCTGCAGGTTTCCGTTTCCTGCACGAAACAGGGGCAGGAGACGGAAACCTGCAGTCATCTTTCATACCCATTTATTTGAATGGGTTTGAAAAGTGTCCAGTCGTGAGCGCCGGTGAGCGTTTTATGCACTTCGTGGCAAAACCGTTTTTTTTTTAACTGGACACAGAGTTGAACATGCAGGACTCTGTGCCCGGTTTAAAAAACACGGTTTCGCCGTGGGGAGCATAAAACGCTCACGGCCGGACTCGGCATGACAAGGTTCCGTCTTCTACATGCAGAAGACAGAAACTGAAAGCGGAGACCCGAACGCTGGTGTGAACCCAGCGTTAGGTGTACTTTAAAATTAGTGACGGTTTTATATCGCACCTGCACTTTAGATGTACTGTAGAATAAGGGCGGGTTCTGCATCCAGTGTCCGCTTTAGCCAATCCGGCAGGTTTCTGTTTCTGCCCCGAGAAACTGGACAGGGGACAGAAACCTGCCAGTCAGTTTTCAAACTCATTCACTTGTTTTCGTGTGTACACGAGAAGAACACTGTGGAGCTGATTTATCAAAACCAGCATGTTCTATACTACTGTTAATGATCCCTGCCCTGCTGGAATTTGAAGGTACACACCTTGTCATAAATTTGGTGCATCCTCAGGGGTCTGTGCACCTGCTCTGTGCTGGCATAGACTTCTGGCATCAATGGTCCCACCCTTGGCACACCCACCAACATGCCCCCTACGAAGAAAGTTTTGTGCAAAAATTTTCAATTGCACAAAAATTTTGCAACTTTGGTTCATGGCTTGTACCCAAGTTTTCTGCTATACAAATGATGATAAATCAGCCCCTATATTGTAAATAATATAAATTATATGTTGTGCATTTATTAATGGTTTTCTCCTTTGCAGTCGCTATGTCTCCTTTTCTTAATCGTTCATGAACTAGTGGGTGGAAACTAGCTGCTACAATGTTTCCCATAGGCAGAACATGGAGAAAACAGAGATTCTGCATCCTACCACTCTCACTCACTCCTGAAGCAGCATGGAGGACATAATAGAGAAATACTGAACAGTACTGATGTGAATAAAGAACTTGGGGTGAGATAGAAAACTTACTGTTGGCTACAGACATGGCTGAGTCTCTGCTTTTCTCTCACTAAGTTCCTTCTCCCATCCCATAGACTTGTATAGGCAGCTGTAATCTGATTACTTGGTGATCTGTCTGCTTATCTTGAGAGACCCTGGATTCAGCAGAGAATTCAGAGTGAGAGTTTAGAAGGCAGGAAGAGTAGTAGGAGAGCCTAATAGGTTTAATAAGAAGCCTTTTTTTCTTATAAGATACTAGCCTCTGCCCGCGACTTCGTCAGCGTGTTGTTGTTTGGATTAAAGTTGTTTTCCCATCCAGTGTGTCAGTATGTTGTCTGGAGCAGATCATATGCAAATGCATGTACACAATGGACTGAAGGTTAGCTGAGTGTTTACATAGAGAGATAACAGACCTGACTTTATCAGAACCTGAGATAAGCTGCTATGAGAGCTGTGTAATATAGTATGTGAACATAAATTCATAACAGTCAAGAAGCCATGTCATTTACCGGGATAAAAAGTAGCCTATGTTTTAATCGAGGTTACAAACTATCTATTTGCCAAATTTCATTCAAATCCGTTCAGCCGTTTTTGAGTGATTGAGGAACAAACATCCAAACACACAAACTTAGGATATTACAAAGTTTCTTATATTCAGTTGTGCTATTCATTTATGCAAAGTTTGTTAAAAGATTACTGACCGTTTTAAGACTTGCAAGAGTGGCGGCCCATAGGGGTTGGCCACTTATATAAACTTTTCTCTGATATGTCTATATGTTAATGTAGGGCCAGTTACTTATCAGTGGTCTTTTCCCCTCTGTTCCTTTTTTGTGTAGATTGTGAGCCCCATATAGTGATAACAATATGCATTTCTTTTCCTATCAGTATGTCTTTGTAGAGTGGGAGAAAATCCACACAAACACGGGGAGAACATACAAACTCCTTGCAGATGTTGTTCCTGGCGGGATTCAAACCCAGGACTCCAGCGCTACAAGGCTAACCACTGAGCCCCTCTGTTCCTTTTCTTTAGAGTTGATGACCCCTCTGCCCTTGTCTGGGCAGTGTTCCAATCCACAACATGGCGGCAGCTGCAGGACCATATGACCACAGAGGACACTCTTTCACCTCCACTGTGCCTTTGCTCCTTTTCAGTACACTGCATGGTACTATGGAAGTTGCTGGATGACATAATAGTCACTTAGTATTACAGCTACCAACATGTTATGGATTGGAGCACTGTCCACAGAAGACAGGGGCAGAGGGGATATCAATTACAATGAAACGGCCCAGAGGGGTGAAGAGCACTGCTACATGAGTGACACTACATTAACAAACAGAGGAAAGTTTATTAGAAGTAGCCAATCCCTTTAAAGGAGTTGTACCATTAAGGACACTAATCTCCTATCCTGTAGATCACATCGCTGGGGGTCCGACCACTGGGACCCCAATGATGAAAACAGAGGATTGACAGTCCTCTCTGCCCCCTCCTGAATGGAGCATAATTCATGGCCTGAACCCCTTTAAGTGTAAAAATAGAATTCAGACTGACATTCGCTCTGTCAGATCAAGTTTTGCTTGTATGACTTTTGCAGCAGAATTATAATACAGTATGTATAAAAACAGAACTGACACATCCGCCATTCCATGAATACCTGGATTATACGGGATTCAAATCCAAATGCTAAAAAAAATGACCAAGAAACCGAAGATACATTTTTCCCCCAAGGAATGTGCTACCTGCGTCATTTTTTCGTTTCAGTTTCCTGCCCTCGTACAACATAGTTATCAATTATATCAGCCTTCAAAACTTTTATAAACTTGTTCATTTATTCTCTGGCTGTAGACCTGAGGGCCCGGATAACATTTCAACAATGCAATGCATGAAGATTTCCCTGTTTTCTCTAGAAACAAAACTTAGCAAGATATGATTTAGAATATTTATGAATGTCTTCTACTGCCCTCCTTTGGTTCTTCATCCTCACTAATATAGTTTGAACTTTCCTGCCCCCATATTGTCATTTTAAAAACCTTTGATCTAAAAGGAGTCTTCAGTAATGTAAAAACTTCTTATGGCCATGTTGAATATTATTGTAGCATATATACATTGTTTACTTCCAGTATATCTGTCCATACGACCTGGGGCAGATGATATGGGATCATAACTACACTTGCCCCTTGGCCTTTTTGTGTTGGTTAAAATCCAGGAGACCAAGGGACAAGTGTGATTAGGATTTCCACTGTTAAAGAGGACCTTTCACCACTTTTGGGCACATGCAGTGTTATATACTGCCGGAAAGCTGACAGTGCGCTGAGTTCAGCGCACTGTCGGCTTTCCCGATCCGTGCCCGGTGTAAAGAGCTTACGAGCTGACCATTAGCCAGGAACGTCCTTCTGCCTCGCGGCGCCTATCGCGCTGTGCTGTGGAGCGGGGAGGAACGCCCCCTCCCTCTGCTCACACAGCTCGTCCATAGACGAGTATTATTAGGGAGGGGAGGGGGCGTTCCTCCCGGCTCCACAGTACAGCGTGATAGGCGCCGCGAGGCAGAAGGACGTTCCTGGCTAATGGTCAGAAACGCCCTTCTGACCATAGAGCACTACGGTACCGGCACCGTAAGCTCTTTACACCGGGCACAGATCGGGAAAGCCGACAGTGCGCTGAACTCAGCGCACTGTCAGCTTTCCAGCAGTATATAACACTGCATGTGCCCAAAAGTGGTGAAAGGTCCTCTTTAAGGCTTATTTCTGTCCTCATGTATTTGACTTTGGGTCCTTCTGATGGGAACCTGACACGATTGGTTCTTCGGGCCCTTATCGGGGCTCTTATATGGTTTGTATTTTTCTCGCCTCCTACTCACATCCATTGCCTCCCCCCCCCCCCCTTTTATTCTCTTCCTACTTTTTTTTCATCTTCTCTCCCCTCGTGCCGTCCCTCCTCCACTTCTCTTCCTTTCCTCTTTCTTCTTACTATTGCCGTAACTTCGTTAGCCGGACCATTTTGGGGGTCTTCGCTGGTGGCTCCGGACTGCTTTGTTTTGTTTGTATTTTTGCTGTACTGTTGGTTTATGTCAGACCTTGTTGTATTGTTATAAAATTGCAATAAAAATTGGATTTGAAAAAAGTGTAATCATGATATATCATTCTTCACAGATACTACAGGCACATATACTGTAGGTATAAGTGTAGATGTTATGGGGCAAGTTACATATTTGCAAGACTGCACGTGGGGTTTGTGTAAATTTGGAGCACATACTAAATATTGATATGCATCCATGAGGATCCATTAAGTAACATATATATGCCATTGTAAGAACAGGTAATAAATAAACTATCCTATCCTATCCTACTATCCTACTAATCCTCCTATCCTATCCTACTAATATTATAAATGATCCTATCCTACTAATCCTATCCTTCCTACTATAATAATTAATAATAATATTATAAATGTGAAAGTTTGGATGTTTGTTCCTTGATCACACAAAAACGGCTGAACGGATTTGGATGAAATTTGGCACATAAACTACATAGGCTATTTTCATCATCAATGCCAACAACACACTCAATAGCTGCTGAGATGCCGGTACAATCACAGGCACGGTGCGAGGAACAAGTTCAGCGGCAGGCCAATTTGAGAGCTGCTGAAACGCTGAAGCTGGCAGATCATGGATGGCAACAACACGCTCATTATATGGCTTCCCAGCAAGCTTCGAAGATGACAGAACAATCACGGGCTCAGCGAAAGGAACGAGTTCAGCAGCAGGCCAGCTTGAGAGCTGCCAAAATGCTGGAGCAGGCACATCATCGACGCCAACAACACGCTCATTATATGGCATCCCAGCGAGCTTCAATAATGCCAGAACAATCATGGGCATGGCGCGAGGAAAGAGTTCAGTAGCAGGACAGCTTGAGAGCTGTCGGAGCAAGCAAACCATCAATGGCAGCAATTTGCAGAATAAAGGCGGCTCATCGACGCCAACAACACGCAGACGAAGTCGCCGGCAGGGACTAGTATTATAATAAAGTTCTAGCAGTTTAGAAAATGAACCTAACAGTAGGAAATGTGATTAAAAAAAAAAAACAATACTCACCTGATAAATCCCCCGCTGATCCAGCAGTGCCCACTTTTTGTTTACTCGTCCTACAATGATGACATCACATACATCCGAGTAATCACTGCAGCCAATCACTGGCCACAGAGCTCTTATGATATTCAGCAGTTTTTTTCTTCCCTCTGAATTTATGTCATAGACTTATAGGTTGGACTTGATGGACTTCTGTTTTTTTCAAATCTTATCAACTATATTACTATCTTACTAAATGTCACTGGATAGAGAAGATCAGAATTACTAACAGGCAATAACCACTTAATAATTTTTCACATGTAGATGCACATGAACTCAGATTTAAGCCATACATGGACTGGCATTGATTTCTGTTATAACTCACACCACTTTTCTGCCCCCAGCAACTAGATTCTCGCTCCACACTACCCACTACAAAAAACCGTAGCGAGTTGGTGCAGGAGCACCAGTAAATTTGGACTAGTATTTTCAGTGTGAACAGCTCCTACTGAAACAATGAATGCAAGTCCATGGAAATCAGATTTACCTGCATTGTGAGTTTGCTCTTCAGTTCATACAGGAAACAGTGTGTATTAGAGGAGCAGAGAGGAGGTCAGTGCTCCAGAGGGGAGCACATAACTTCATAGAAATGTTGTCAGTAAGTTATATAATAACATCACACTACACACCTTAATACAGGGGGTTAATTTTTATCGGAGTGCTTCTTTTAAGCTACAATATTAACTTTTCTGGTGGTATTTGCAGGGACAGTCACTCAAATGTACATTGTTATTGCCGTTATTCCGTTGTGTATAACATTTTTCTCAAGAATAGTAGAAATCATTCATATGTGCAAGTAATAAATCTGTGATAGGTAACAGGATTACAGTGACTTACAGCCGTGTGGAGCACATAACCATTCAGCTACAGTTGGGATGTTTCCAGGCAATCAAGTTTGGACACACAATCCTTAGTAAGCCATTCTGACGAATGTTTAGTGATTTGGAAGACTGGTTTGGTGAGTTTTATCTGTGGGAGCATCACGGCAATAGGAAAAACAAAAATGAGAAAGTCATCAGCTTTCACTGATGTCAATGCCCCTCCAGATGAAGCTACGTACACAGGACTGGCCTAACACAGAAGCACAGTCAGCTCAGCCAGTCCTAGCACAGAGCCCTGTTATGAAGAGCTCTAGGAACACTATTTATTTTTTTTTGCATTTTCCTATTTGCTTTTTTTTTTGCTTTACTGTAATACTGTAAGTGCAGTCCATGCAAATGTCAAATCTGTATCTGTTTATAAGAGTCTTATGAATATATTTTTTGGTTTTTAATATACGTTCAGTAAGGTTGATTATCATCTTCACAAAGCTGTTAGTACATAAATCACTATAAAAGAATCAGTTTAAGGGGGTTACCCATTTTCTAAGATGATCTATCCATAGGATAAGGCCATCAATATTAGATCTGTGGGCGTTTGAGACCAGGGGACCCCCACAAATCACCAATACTGAGACAGCACAGGACATCCATGCTGCTCACTCGCCATACAAACTGGACTTCAGTGGTGCAGTGCTGCGGTATCTACACTTGCTGTTACAGTTCATATAGCAAGTGAGCAGCGTGGCTCTCCTAGGCTGCCTCAATACCAGTGATCTGCAGGAGTCCCAGGTGTCAGACCCCAATAGATCTAATATTGATGGCCTCTCCTAAGGATACGTTATCAAAAAACAGAATAACACCATTAAAGCTTTTATGGATAAGAAAGATAAATACTAATGTTATTACTACCTAGAGCAAATTCTACCAGGGCTGTGGGGTAAGTAGGCCTATATTCCACACTGTATTCCAATATCAATTCCTAGTAGATAGATTAAGGATATACAATTTATACCAACTTAACTGGTGGTTAGATTGTATGGATTTACAGAAATTGGGTAGGGGTGTTAAATGCCTATAACGATATGTTCACACTTGCGCCCCTGTCCAGTGTTTGCTATTCCGCCGAAACTGGACAGGGGAAGGAAACCCGGCGGTCAGCTTTACAACCTGTTCACTTGAATGAGTTTGTAAAGGTGACTGCTGGTGTCCGCCTGCAGCCTCTCCGTGGGGAATTGTTTTTTTACGGCCGGACACAAAGTCAGACATGCAGGAGTTTGTGTCCGGCTAAAAAAACACGGTCTCCCCACGGAGAGGCCACAGGCAGACACTGGCCGTCTCCTTTACAAACCCATTCAAATGAACGGGTTTTAAAACTGGCCGCCGGGTTTCCGTCTCCTGTCCAGTTTGGCAAACACTGGACAGGGACGTGTGAACTAACCCTAATTGAAACAGATTTTGGTAGCAAGTAGAGATGAGCGAGTACTGTTCGGATCAGCCGATCCGAACAGCACGTTCGCATAGAAATGAATGGACGTAGCCGGCACGCGGGGGGTTAAGCGGCCGGCCGCCGTCAAAGCGGAAGTACCATGTGCATCCATTCATTTCTATGGAGCGTGCTGTTCGGATCCGCTGATCCGAACAGTACTCGCTCATCTCTAGTAGCAAGCTATTGTAATGTTACCCTATGCTCTGAAGGTTCTCCAATAGTTGACTATGAGCTGTCAGTGCAGAAGACAATGGCTGTTAGAGGATACATAGCTTATTAATCTTCAGATTGTGTCACTGTTTTTCCCTAGGAGAATGTTGATATAGATAATATTAGTTTATCCTATTGTAATGATCGAAGTTAAATTGGATTTGCATAGAGGTTATTTTTTTCTTTATTTACAGATTGCCCACCTTCTTCGGGGAGACCAAGAATGGAAATCAAGAAAGAATTTTAGCCCCATGCTAGGACAGATTATGTGATGTGATTATGTGATGTAATATATACCATGCGCATGTTTTATGAAATTACCTTCAAAGTAAATACTCTGGCACTCATAGAGATGCTTAAAGGGGCTCTGTCAGCAAAATCATGCTGATAGAGCGCCACATATGCGTGCATGGCCTTTAAAAAGGCTATTCAGGCACCGTAAAGGTTATATTACACTACCCCCCCCCCCCCCCCCGTTTTAAAACAATAACCTAAAAAAGAATGTTATCTACTTACGGAACGTGCACCCTGGGCGGGCATTCAGGGTGTGTCTTCATCTTCTTCCCCGCCTCTTCTTCCTCCGATGTCTTTGGGTCCCGTCCTCCTCCGGCGCGCGCTCGCGGACACTGATAAAAAAAAATTGCCTGGGCGCATACGCAGTAGCCATAGTAGAAGCCACGTGCTACTGCGCATGCGCCCAAGCTATTTTCTTTTATCAGTGTCCGCGAGCAAGCACCGGAGGAGGACGGGACCCGAAGACATCGGAGGAAGAAGAGGCGGGGAAGAAGATGAAGACACACCCTGAATGCCCGCCCAGCGTGCACGATCCGTAAGTAGATAACATTCTTTTTTAGGTTATTATTTTAAAACGGGGGGGTAGTGTGATATAACATTTACGGTGCCTGAATAGCCTTTTTAAAGGCTATGCACGCATATGTGGGGCTCTAGCAGCATGATTTTGCTGATAGAGCCCCTTTAAGCATCTCTATGAGTGCCAGAGTATTTACTTTGAAGGTAATTTAATTCATAAAGTTGCTCAATCACGCAAAAACGGCTGAACGGATTTGGATGAAATTCGGCACATAGATAAGTTGTAACCTTGATTAAAATATAGGCTGCTTTTTATCCCTGTAAATGACATGGCTACACGACTGTTATGAATTTATGTTCACATACTATATTATTGCAACGAAGAAAAAGTAGCGGTGGCACTGCAGTAAAGCCTTAATATAAAAGTATTTTAGAAATGACGCAGTATATCCTCACTTTTTAAGAACCAGGTGTGTATTGTGGAAGAAAACAACCTGTCTGTGCCATCTCTAGGAGGTGCTCACACCCAAAATACACTTGTGAGACAAAATATATACGGAAAAGCGCTGTTTGCGCAAAACGGCTGTTGCCTTTTGTTCTTCGTCTTGGTGTAACGTTGTTCTCTCCCAATGTTTTTAAAGAATGTGGAATAAAGAAATTCTTTTATGAAAAAGTGCCATGGTGAGTGCCCCCATTTTTTCTCTTTTTCGTACATACTATATTACACTGCTCTTATCTCAGCTATGTACCTGCATTTGCATATTATCTGATCGGCTCCAGTCATTGCAGACAAACTGACATGGGCAAACACCTTCAATCCAAACTGGTAGTTTGCCAATTTTCAAAATACCTGGAAAAAGAAAATCTAATTTGTAGCAGAGCTATGAAGGAGCCAGAAGTCACAGAGCTCTCCACAAGTGGAGCTGAGGGAGATCATCATCACCAACAACACGCTCATTATATGGCGTCCCAGCGATCTGCTGAGATACCGGAACAATCACGGGCAAAGTGCGAGGAACGAGTTCAGCGGCAGGACAGCTTGACAGCTGCCGAAATGCCGGAGAGGCGGATCATCAACGCCAACAACACGTTCATTATATGACATTCCAGCAAGGTGATGACATGCCGGAACAATCACAGGCACAGTGCAAGAAACAAGTTCAGCGGCAGGCCAGCTTGAGAGCTGCCAAAACGCCGGAGAATGTGGATCATCAATGCCAACAACACGCTCATTATATGGCATCCCAGCGAGCTGCTGAGATACCGTAACAATCACAGGCACAGCGCGAGGAACGAGTTCAGTAGTAGGACAACTTTACAGCTGTTGAAAGGACGGAGCAGGCGGATCATCAACACCAACAACACGCTCATTTAATCGAGTCCCAGCGAGCTGCTGAGATGCCGGAACAATCACAGGCATGGTGTGAGGAACAAGGTCAGCAGCAGGACAGCTTGAGAGCTGCCGAAATGCCAGAGCAGTAAAACCATTGATGGCAGCAATTTGCTGAATCTAGGTGGGTCATCGATGCAAATAACCCGCAGACGAAGTCATGGGCAGAGGCTAGTAAAACATATGATAAAAAGGTATGGCTCTGGCAGCCTTGAGTGCTTATGTTTCTAAGTATGCAGATTATTAAATGAGACATGGATTACAGAACATTAAAGGGGTATTCCCATCTTAAGGATCCTATCTATACTGGTAGCTTATGTAAATTGAAGAATTTTCCTAAATATATTGCTAAATATATTGCTTTAGCAATGCTGCTTAGTTTTCCTGCTATGTGAAATTGTGTGATAAGACAGAACAGATGACATCACTCACTGCTTTCTGGGTGCGAGCTGAGCTCTTGCTGTTATCCAAAGCTTTGCAGGACAATCAGTTCAGCTAATTGCAGTTTGCTGATGTTGTGTCTGTTATCTTTCTATGTAAACACAGAAATAACACTGAGCCCCTTCTCTAGAAGCATGTGCAGATTATTTGATCTGCATTTATATTAGATTTCTAGTAATCACAATAAGTATTGTGATATTTCCTGTTCAGCGAGCTGGGGGGGGAGGTGGCTTTGACTATTTGATAAGGGATACCGGAAGTGAGAAGAAGAGACAGCAGGTAAAGCTGCTGAAATAGGGAGGTAGGAAAACTCCTTTAATCATTCCGCCCCTTCTCTATATATTTATTGTGTGGAGCCTTGTTACCGTAATCTTTTTTTTATTATTATTATTTTATTTATTTTTTTTGTTATTGCTTTCCCCTTTTTTGTTATGAGATCATTTAGGCAAGAAGTTAGGATCTGGTATGGTATACTCAATGGCATGTACACTCACCGGCCACTTTATTAGGTACACCATGCTAGTAACGGGTTGGACCCCCTTTTGCCTTCAGAACTGCCTCAATTCTTCGTGGCATAGATTCAACAAGGTGCTGGAAGCATTCCTCAGAGATTTTGGTCCATATTGACATGATGGCATCACACAGTTGCCGCAGATTTGTCGGCTGCACATCCATGATGCGAATCTCCCGTTCCACCACATCCCAAAGATGCTCTATTGGATTGAGATCTGGTGACTGTGGAGGCCATTGGAGCACAGTGAACTCATTGTCATGTTCAAGAAACCAGTCTGAGATGATTCCAGCTTTATGACATGGCGCATTATCCTGCTGAAAGTAGCCATCAGATGTTGGGTACATTGTGGTCATAAAGGGATGGACATGGTCAGCAACAATACTCAGGTAGGCTTTGGCGTTGCAACGATGCTCAATTGGTACCAAGGGGCCCAAAGAGTGCCAAGAAAATATTCCCCACACCATGACACCACCACCACCAGCCTGAACCGTTGATACAAGGCAGGATGGATCCATGCTTTCATGTTGTTGATGCCAAATTCTGACCCTACCATCCGAATGTCGCAGCAGAAATCGAGACTCATCAGACCAGGCAACGTTTTTCCAATCTTCAATTGTCCAATTTCGATGAGCTTGTGCAAATTATAGCCTCAGTTTCCTGTTCTTAGCTGAAAGGAGTGGCACCCGGTGTGGTCTTCTGCTGCTGTAGCCCATCTGCCTCAAAGTTCGACGTACTGTGCGTTCAGAGATGCTCTTCTGGCTACCTTGGTTGTAACGGGTGGCTATTTGAGTCACTGTTGCCTTTCTATCAGCTCGAACCAGTCTGGCCATTCTCCTCTGACCTCTGGCATCAACAACGCATTTCCGCCCACGAACTGCCGCTCACTGGATGTTTTTTCTTTTTCGGACCATTCTCTGTAAACCCTAGAGATGGTTGTGCGTGAAAATCCAAGTGGATCAGCAGTTTCTGAAATACTCAGACCAGCCCTTCTGGCACCAACAACCATGCCACGTTCAAAGGCACTCAAATCACCTTTCTTCCCCATACTGATGCTCGGTTTGAACTGCAGGAGATTGTCTTGACCATGTCTACATGCCTAAATGCACTGAGTTGCCGCCATGTGATTGGCTGATTAGAAATTAAGTGTTAACGAGCAGTTGGACAGGTGTACCTAATAAAGTGGCCGGTGAGTGTACTTCCAGCATTATTTTATATGTTGCGACTCTCAGTTATGCCTTATTGAGTATCTTGTACTGATTTTAATCTATGTATGCTTGTTACACTTGCTTGCTTTAAAAAAACACAGAAAGTGATATGAGAAGTGCGACAGAAAAACATTAAGATATGTGTTTATTATTGTTCCTCTCTAGGTTAGCAGTAAACAGTTCTTCAGGAAAGGAATATGGCCCGATATGAAGCGTCAGAGGAACACGCTGCAATTTTATTGCAGACACATGATACTATAATAGAACTGAAATAACCCTTTAAGAACAAATGACATTCTCTTAGTAACAGACGACATTACTTTTGTTATTTTATGTTTATCCTACTTCACCACTTTGCTTTGTGCTTATCTTAATAAGCTGCTACATTACCTGCAATACAATATCTAGTTTAGTTATATGAATCGTTTAGGAGCAAACACATCAATATGCCACTCAGTTATGGGGAAGTAACTCAGTAAAGTTTATGTACATATATTTAACTGTCCAATGTACTTTCCACTTACTTTGCATAAATCAATAGTACAGGTAAATATAACAAACGGTAATATACTGTATTTGATAAGAGAATAACGTGTCAGGTTTTTTTTTTCTGCTTATCAGGCTTCTTTCCTCCTCTTCTTCCCTCTGAAATTGTTTTGTTAGGAGCAGGGCCACAGCCGCCGCAATACTGAGTGGAGGTCACTGCTCCTCTCCTCTTTGCACTCTGGTCCCCTGCTCCCGGGTCTCAGGAGGCAGATCAGAACCTCTGCAACGATGTGCGGGGATTGGCGGTCTCCTCCTGAGCCGGACCAGGGACTTCCAGTAATTTAGGCCTAGTGGTGGGCCGGCGCCTATTTAAGATGGGCTCTTGCTCCGGACCGCCGCTGGCTATTCAGTGTACGGTGTGTTCCTGATAGTAAGCGTCTCCTGTTGTCTGTTTGCCTGATTTTCTGACCCCTTCCTTTCACTTCTGACTAAGGGTTGGTTCATACTAGCGCTTGTATTCCGTCCGCATGGAGACCCCCCGAACGGAGTACCAACTCTAATGCAAGCGCTGTGCAGTTAAGCACATGGAGCTCATAGACTATAATGGGCTCCGTGTGCTTGCCGCGCACTGCCCGCACAATTCACTCATGCGGGCAGTGTGCGGTAAGCACACGGAGCCCATTATAGTCTATCAGCTCCATGTGCTTTGCAAGCACATCGCTTGCAATTGCGATTGCATTCCGTCCGGGGGGCTCTCCATGCGGACTCCTTATGGACGGAATACAAGTCGTAGTGTGAACCAACCCTAAGACTAAAAAAGAGAGAAGAGGAGCTGAGTGAGAGAGAAGCAGAGACAGTTTTAATGACACTCAAGTATATTCACATGAATACTGCTCAGTCCATGTCTATAATGTCTTTCTTGCTGCTGTTAAGTGAAGCCAAATCTCCTGTTTTCTGAATGTGTTGTGTATGGGAGACACCATTACAGTTAGTCTCTATGAAGTAGCTAAGGGAAAATTGAAGATGATGGGGCCTGCAGAAGAGAAAACTGCAAAACAGATGCAGAAAACAAGTAATGTATGGCCAGGTATAGTGTTACTGTTCATGTGCACACGTACAACCTAATTCTGAAAGTCACCTGAAAGGACCGGTACACTTTGACGCAGTTGTATACAATTATTTAAAACAAGATTATTTTTTCTCAGAAATCGCACCACAGTTGACCTTAAAGAGATTTTCTGGGACTTTTAAATTGATGAGATATCCTTAGGATAGGTCATCAATTGAAGATCCATGGGGGTCTGACCCCGGGATTCCCAACAATCAGCTGGTTGATGCAGAAGCAATGCTGACTAAGTTGGGTTTCTACTTCACAGGCCATGTGATGTCACGTTTTTGGTCACATGGTCTGATTGCAGCTCTGTCCCATTGAAGTGGATCAATTATAAAGCCTGGACATCCCCTTTAATCTTCTACAATTAATATAAGTCTATTTAGGGCTCGTTCACATCTGCGCCCGGTCTCCGTTCTGCAGGTTTCCGTTTCTTGCACAAAACAGAGGCAGGAGACGGAAATCTGCAGGACTCTTTCTCACCCATTCATTTGAATGGGCTTGAAAGATGTCTGGCCGTGAGCGGCGGTGAGCATTTTATGCTCTCCGCAACTAAACCGTTTTTTTTTTTAAACCGGACACAGATTTGGACATGCAGTACTCTGTGTCCGATTTTAAAAAAACGGTTTCGCGGCAGAGACCATAAAACATTCACCACTGCTCACGGCCGGACCCGAACTGACAGGTTTCCGTCTTCTGCATGCAGAAGACGGAAACCACAGAACGGACTGCCGAACGCTAGTGTGAACCTAGCGTAAGTCACACAAATGGCACAGTTCAATTTGTGTGTAGTATATGAAAGTTGTCCTGAGAATATAGACATAGTAGCCATCACGTGCACGAGCGGACCCTTCTGTTGATGAGCTTTGTGTAGTCACTACAGCCAGACATGCTTTTAATGTGCAATTAGCCTAAGAATGTTTCTGTATAATGATCTATGCTGAGTGATGAGCTTTTATGCCACTAAATATAATAACAGAACACAATGCAATGGCTTGGGCTCTATACTCGGCTATTTATTCAGCTTGAATACTTCCTGGAGCTCCTTGCTGTTTAAGACGTTTTATTTTAATCATCTTCCTTTCAGTACAGAGAATGGTCTCCTCTTCCTTAGACTTCTCTGTCACATGTCCTACAGATAGTAGAGCACTGAAAATATTGACCGTGCAAGTTTCCGTATGGTAGGAGTAAGGAACCTTCAAATGATGAATCTGTTGATGATTGGACATGCATTGTACATATGTTCACTATTTATGGCTTATATTGACTTCTTCTGCAGTCTAATTGTATTCATGTAAAAGCTATAGACCTTTGTATTGATTTTTGCTTACTAAAGGCAAAATAGAGAAATTTTCCAATTAGTCTTATTAAAAATTTCATATCATTTTGCTCCTGTAGAGTCTGTGTAAGGGTCCTTTCACACCTGCGCACGTTCTTCGGTTTGAGCATTCCGCCGGGTTTCAGTCTTCAGCACCGGCAAAACTGGACAGGTCACGGAAACCCAGCAGTCAATTTTAAAACTCACTCACTTGAATGGGTTTGTAAAGGTGACCGCCTATGTGCGCTTTCTGCCTGTCCACGGGGAAATAATTTTTATTAGCCGGACAAAGTCCTGCATGTTCGACTTCGTGATGACATCTTTTGTCTTGACTGGTCGCCGGTTGATATGACCACAAATGCAGAAATTTTCTATGGACTGGCACTTTTGAGAAACCCAGACATGATTTCCTTATTGTGGACAGGTTATCTTCTTATACATGTAGTGTCCCTACGCGATAACCTGTGCAATATAGGGAAATCACGGCTGGGTATCTGACAATCCCAGACCATAGAAACTTCCTACATTAATGGTCAGATTCACTGGCAACACATCAAGACAAAAGATGTCACCATTAAGATGGTTAGAGTTAAAACTCTGAAAAATCTGTAATTATTTATATTTGCAAAAATGTGTTTTTAAATTATCGACAAATCTAAATATTATATTCATGGGAAAAACTCTTTACATTTTTTAATTTGATATGGGAAGGTTGCTTTAATATTGAACAACCACTTTAACATTTGCATCTAGACAACCAAGGCCTGGTTACTCTGTGACTCACCATGGGTAATACCTTATCAGACTATGTTGTTATTTCTTTTAGCCAAGGCACAGCAGGGATACAACTATGGCTCTAGTTCTGGAGGGCTTTTCATGTGCACTTGTTGCTGCTTTTCACAAGAAACACAATAATCTAAGTGTACAAATGTAAGTTTGATTGTGACATTAATATCTGTAACTCAAGCACATATTATATTATTATATATATTCAAGCAATGTTTGTACCCACAGAGACACCCATTGAAAACATTTCAGCGTGTAGCATGTTATTAAAATCAAAGGAATCATTACAGGAATGTAAGTACAAGCTGTCCGCTCAGTGGCTTATGCTTGCACTCTAATCAGGCTTTTTATTGCTTTTCAAATGCTTTTCTATACAGTACATATACATACTTGTATACTGGGTTCTAGTGATTCCCTGCCTACAACATAATCCAACAGAAAAAGTTAAAGAAGACCAGGGATCTCTCCTGACATTCAATTCAATAATTGTATCCTTCATAAAATGACAATTCAGTGTTTGGTAATTCCTCTATTGTTCCTCCTGGAAAAGAATGTGATAAACAGACAATCTCTGTTGTTAATGGAATATGTCTCTGAACACACTGGCAGTGCTGATACTGCCAGACAATTAGGGACAAGGACATGTCTAAGTTGCCCTCTGGATGGCCATTCATGTCAGGGGCTAAAAATTAAAGGGATTCAATCATTAAAAAGTAATTTTTTTCTCCCTAACACGTAGGAATAGCCTTAAGAAAGGCTATTCTTCTTCTACCTTTAGATGTCTTCTCCGCGCCGCCATTCAGTAGAAATCCCGGTTTTCTTCTGTATGCAATGAGTTCTCTCGCAGCACTGGGGGCGGGCCCCAGTGCTCAAACTGCACTGGCGGCGTCCCCAATGCTGCGAAAGAAATCTCCAGCAACGCCTCTATCTTCGCCTCTCCCTGCGTCTTCTTCCAGTGCTGGCTTCAAAGAGAACTCATTTGCATACAGAAGAAAAGCGGGATTTGTACCGAATGGTGGCGTGGAGAAGACATCTAGTGGTAGGAGAAGAATAGCCTTTCTTAAGGCTATTCCTACGTGTTAGGGACAAAAAATAGCTTTTTAATGATTGAATCCTTTTAATAGCACATTTCCCTTACCTCTGGTTGCCATAATCATATATAAACAGGGATGACTATCGCTCATTTCTTCTGAGCCTCCCTGCAGCATCCTCCTGCCTCCTTGATGACCTCATGCGCTCAGAGTCACCTCATGTGATTGGGCCTCAGCAGTCACATTGGGTACATCATGATATCACAATCAGACCCCAGAATATAATCATTTCATTTCCAGTTCTATTCGAACAAGTTCAGAATGAAATAAAACAGAGGATCACACAAGAGGTAGCAGGGACGGCATAGGAGGTAGCATTGCTTATAAAGAAGTCCAGCCGTTTTTGCGATAAAGGTTATTTTCATTACGCATATAAATAAAGCTGTATGAGCTGACACCAGTCAGTATCTTTTACTGTGCAGATGGTGCCTGGACGTATAAAGTTACAGTCCGATACGGCATCATATCCTGTAGGGTAATGTGGGTGAGTGAACAATTAAGGGTTAGCTTTAGGGATAAATACAGAAGCGTTTACATTTGTAATTGTGATAGGTCGGACTGAATTGATATGTCTTTAGTTTGTGCTTGAAGCTGTAGAAATTTGGAGTTATACTGATTGTCCAGGATAGAGCATTCCAGAGGAGTGGTGCAACTCCGAAGAAGTCTTGTATACGAGCGTGGGAGGTTCTGATAATAGAGTAATGGAAGTCATTTATTATAACTAGTATTACTATAACTACTATCATAAGCTGGGGGACCCACTGCCCTGGAGTGTATGGGACTTGAATGACAACAAACAGCTTGCATTGATTTGTGTAATGGCATTGCAAATGAGCAATGGTTAGCATTCATCCTGCCTGATGCTCAGGTCTTGTAAAAGGACTCTTAGTAGTCATGTGGGCTGTCCAACTCAGTGACGAAAAATGTTCCCTAAATAGGTGTACATACAGAGCTGTCAATCAAGGAGTAGGACCGCCCACATGACTCCTAAGCCCAGAATGAGCAGAGATAAATGACAAGGTCTACTGATTATTTTCCTTCAAGACTATACATCTGCTCAGCTCTTCCTGTATGACATATTGCTGCAGACAACTACATTTTTTAATGTGACAGGTTCCCATAAAGCTTTTTTACTAAATATTATGGGCTACCTTTTAGTGACTGCAGTGATTTATAGAAATCCTACAGAAACTGGTGCCAGCTCTGTAGTGCGACATAGGAGGTGGTGAAGAGCGGTGTTTGAAATACAATGGCAGGATGAGATTTCCTTTGGGTATATCCTTCCATGGTTTCAAAATATCACAGAACAACAATTGTTCAGTGAAAAGAAAACAAGTCTGCACAGAGACGCGTTACATGGCCATCTGGGTGAATAAACACTAAGCCTCACAATAAGCCCTGAAATACCAAATACCGCTTAACCCGCCACTAACAAAAGTGACGCACCCTGCAGATACGGAGACTTTTGTCAACATTGTAAAAATATTTCTTTTGTTTTAAATTGAAATAGTGGCACCTTACCACGATCCTGGAGACAATGGATGTTTTATATTATGTCAGTCAATTTACATCTTATCCAGGGCTATCTGGCAGCATAACTAACAGGTACAATACAAGTGATGGTGAATAACAGGAGCAACAAAAGGAAATGAAGAAGAGGCAGTACACAAATCTTACTACACTCAAATCTGCCTCTACATGGGGGCCAAACCATAGATAAAGAGCTCTACTATTGGGAACACCCAAAATAAGAGGGGTCTATTGGTCATATTGCTACCTTTTAAAGATAGGTAAGAAGGGATATTCTTCTCTTTCCTTGATTATTCTGATCCACGCCGCCGTTCCTGAGAGATATCTTCTTTCTTCCATATTTAAATGTGTTTTCAGACAGCACTGGAGGCGTCCTCTGTGCTAACTCAAAACTCTCCAGCGATGCCTCCATCTTCTTCTCCGGATCGCCTCTTCTCCTGCGTCACCTTTGTGTCTTCATCCGAAAACACCAACTGCGCACGTCCTTTGGCACAAAGGAATGCCCCCAGAGCTGTCTGAAAGCTAATTTACACATGGAAGAAAGAAGATATTTCTCAGGAACGGCGGTGCAGATCAGAATAATAAAGGTAAGAAAAGAACAGTCTTTAAAGAGGACCTTTCATCAGATTGGGCACATGCAGTTCTATATACTTCTGGAAAGCTGACAGTGCGCTGAATTCAGTTCACTATCGGCTTTCCCGATCTGTGCCCGGTGTAAAGCGCTATTGGTCCCGATACCGTAGCGCTTTACAGTCAGAAGGGCGTTTCTGACAGTTAGCCAGGGACGCCCTTCTGTCCAGCAGCGCCTATCATGCTGTACTGTGGAGCGGAGAGGAACTCCCCCTCCCGCTCCTGATAATACTCGTCTATGGACGAAAACTGTGAGCAGAGAGAGGGGGAGTTCCTCTCCGCTCCACAGTACAGCGCGATAGGCGCTGCTGGGCAGAAGGGCGTCCCTGGCTAACTGTCAGAAATGCCCTTCTGACTGTAAAGCCCTACGGTACCGGGACCAATAGCGCTTTACACCAGGCACAGATCGGGAAAGCCGATAGTGCGCTGAATTCAGCGCACTGTCAGCTTTCCAGCAGTATATAGAACTGCATGTGCCCAATCTGATGAAAGGTCCTCTTTAAGGCTATTCCTACATGTACTTAGTTATAAAAAGGGAATTCTAATGATAGATCCCTTTAAGCAAGGACATAACTGAGGACGGGTGCAAGCAAGATGTATAGCTGGGTCCACTCTGTCTTGGCCAGGGTATTTATATAGAAGGCCAGGAGGGTGAACTAAATCATAAACATATAGAGAGAGAGAGGTGAGCAAATCGGTTTCATACAAATTTGGTCAGAATTTCCCCAAAATTTCACATTCCAGGAAATCTGAAATCTCTCAAAGCCGTGGCAAGTTATTTAAGTAGTAACGCTAGGTTCACACTAGTGTTTGGCTCTTTGTCGTTCAGGTCCGCATAGGAAAAAAAGGTTACCCATGGACACCCATGGACCACATAGATTATAATGGGATCCACCAGATTTCTGCCTTTATGCAATACTTTTCTCTCCATCGATTTTAGGTGGCATACCCTACGGAGACTCCAATGCAGATGTGAACCTAGCCTGAGTTACTAGTTATAGCGATTTGCTATTTAACTTTCAGCCAATGACTTAATCTGAGTGACTGTGGATAATCTCTAAACCACTCATTGGCAGCCATAAGCTATCATTGGCTGGTTTAGATCACGTCATTGACTGTTCTTGACCATGACCAGCTTAAACCAGCCAATGACAACTATAACCTATCATTTGGTTTCAATCTGGGCTGGGTGGCTCAGTGGTTAGCTTTGCAGCGCTGGAGTCCTGGGTTCAAATCCCGCCCAGGACAACATCTGCAAGGAGGTTGTATGTTCTCCCCGTGTTTGCGTGGGTTTCCTCTGGGTACTCCAGTTTCCTCCCACACATCAAAGACATACTGATAGGGAATTTCGATTGTGAGCCCTATATGGGACAGTGACTGTCAATGTCTGTAAAGCGCTGCGGAATATGATAGTTCTATACAAGTAAGCATAATAAATAATACCCATGGTCACCGAGCTACTTACAAAAGGAGGTCAATGACCATGGCTATTCAAACCCTATATGGTGCACAGATCACCTGAAATGCACCACAATTATTAGTTGTGGTACTTCTTGTATTACACGTGAGCCAGTAGATGGTCTTAGTAAATCGCAATCATTGACCTTCTTTTGAAATTAACTTAATGACCACAAGTACCATGACCACACGTGACCTAAACTAGGCAATGACAGCGTACTTTTGGAAGCAGGTCAATGACCGCAGGACACTGGCCAATGACAGCTGTAGGCTTAGATTCTACGCTTACGGTTGTTATTGGCTGTTATCTGTTCATTACTTTCAATGACCACGAGTAACCTAAACCACAAGTTTAGGTCATGTGGTTTAGTTTACTTTTGGTCATTGAGAGTCACTTTTCAGGGCAATTGGAGCATTTTCTATTCAAAACAAATGTGATTTCCGAATAAAGCGAATCTCAACCAAAATAAATCTTGGGGGATTTTTTCATTCTTTATCGTCATATAGCTGACAAGTTTTAGGACTAAGGCAAAGTGCGTAGCGTGGCACAAGTAGAGCAGATTCATGGTACACCTGTCTGACCTGATTTGTGCCAAAAAGAAGGCGCAACACGTGTCAAGATTCTGGTGCATGGGCCTTCGTAAATTATTCTGTGAGGTTTTAATGTAAAAGCTTTGAATTTTTTTTATCTGCACCAGCCTGAGGGTAAATTCTGTCACATGGGTTTAGTTTCACTTGCAATACATATCTTGGTTGGCAACTAGTTGTGTTGTTACAGAGGGATAAGAAAACATCAGCAAACTGCTCTCCACACACATCCTGCTTCCTTATACCACGACTTCATCCAAAGTTGCTTTGTTCTATCGTTTCTTTATGATGATTTAAGGAGCTGTGACATATGTCTTCTCAGGTTAGGTATCTGTGGTTATCACTATTGTGAAGCCTTCTGGTTATGTCATGTGCTGCCTCTGCCTGTGCAATGTACTTACTAGTAGCAGATTTACTCACTTAGGGTGACATTTGTTACAGTAACAACTAACAGTGACCACTCCTGTTATAAAAGGGATGGTGTTATGGTCTGGGGGATCTCTGACCATGGACTGGCCACTGATTGATAACTTCTCAGTCAAGTTTAAGGAAAAACTCAAAACAAAAACAAGAGTATGAGCCGTTTGGAATAGCTAGTGTGTGATACTCCTAATGCCTTGCACACTAGAAGTAGCCGTGGGCCCGACTAACTAACCTGAGTAGGTGTGAACACAGCCGGAGAAATAACTCACCTACAAGAGAAACAGAAAACCCTGACTAGTTTCACATTTATGAGGAGAGAAAAGATACAGAAAAAGCCCCCATAGGTGTCCGACTGGACTAACGGTGAATGTGAGGAAACAAAGTATAGAGGAGAAAATACATGTGAAAGACAGAAATACTGACTGTAACATCTCTGCCTGTTCAGGTCACCGCGCCACCCTCTGCTCGCATGCGGCGGTGCAGGAGGCGTGTGCAGTTTAGTTCCTTGCTTAGAGTTTTTGGTTGCACTGTGTGAACACGGCTCTAGTTTTTTAATTGAATTTGCACCACACCCGTCTTCTGCCCTTGTCTGCCTCTGTCCATGAAGTAGTTAAATTTGGTCTTGCCCTGTGATTGACAGCCTGTCTTCCTGTCAGGTCCAGGGCGAGTTCATCCTCCCCTATTTAGTCTTGGCTCACATTCACACTGGTACCTGTTATTGCCTCATGCTTGCTGGCTTTCTCTTGCTGTTATTTTACTTGTATTCTTAATCCTGACCTTGGCTTTTCCTATTGACTATTCTTTTGGACTTTGATTTGGCACTGCATTGCTCGACTGTTACCGAACCCTGGCTAGCTGACCTCCCTTTGTTGTTGTTTGTCTTGTCTGTGTTTTGTGTATCACATATATAGGAAGGGATCGTCTCCTAGTTGCCGCCTATTACATAGGATAGGGCTTGACAAGAGGTAAGGACAGTGGGGGGCTTCAGCTTAAGGCTCACTGTCTCTTGTGCTCCTTCCTGCAGGGTTCTCCAGCAGCTACTGGGGAATTGTCATCTAAGCAATTCCCTAACACTGATACTATGCAAAGGGATAGAAAAACAGAACTTAGTATGACACACCAAAAACCCTACTAAAAGTCCAAACAGTATAAGGCTAGGAGTCACTGAACCAGGAACAACTAGGCTTGGATTAATAAGCTTAATACTTAGCAAATATCCAGATAGTATGAACAGGCAGCAAGGAAGGCTGAATGGGCCAGGACTCAGATGCAGAGGAATAAGCAGTTTCAGGCAGACAGACCATTTCTGGAACACGGAAACTGAAGTTTAGGACCGGCATCTGACAGCATGCAAAGCGGAATTAAATAGTAAAGAGCAGGAGTAACCAGAGAAGGAACTGGAAGCAGCAAAGGAACCTGAGCACAAGAACCGCCCACAGCCTGTAATTTAGCTCTCAGCACTGCAGAGGACTTAACCCCTTCAGAGGCGAAGACACACTAAGGCAGTGACCCACAAAGCAACTTATCACGTGATCCATGCATGAGTGCTACCGCAGAAATAGCATGCCCAGTGTGAACATTCCCCTGCAGCACATCAGAATAATTAATGCGCTGAATGCCGTTCAGATACTCCGCGTCTGAACTGGCTGAACAGGCTGAGACCGCAAAGACGGGGTCGTAACTGATACAAACCATGATGGCAGCACAATGATGTACGCTAAGTTTAGTGTTTGGGTTTCCACTTGGGGACTTGAAAAACCGAAACCAGCGAATTCGGAAACGACATAGAGAAAAGTCCTGCCTGTATGCAGGGCCAAAGACACAGCAGTGCTAGCCTAAGTATCATTTTGTACCCAGTACTGCCAACCCCTCCATAAGTAATGGTGGGTTCACAGTACATAGGGTGAGAGCAACGGACATTGAATGACAGATGCAGACAGAGCTCCATCTGCATTCACCTCAATGATGGTCATTGGAAGTTTTCTTTGTTTTATTATTTTTATGATGGAAGAAAAGCCTTGCGTGTAGAACGATTTCTTCCATGACAGAAAAAAGTGTCCGCCATGTTTTTTACATTAGAGTCAGTGGGAAAGGACACAGTCATAGGGGGCTAGGGGCTGCCGTAGATTTCAGCCATTATTTGAGCCAGTAATTTTCTTGTGGTGAGGAGTCCGCACCTCTCTGCTCGAAGTTACCAGTGCAGTGCAAATCAGCATGTTAATTTAGCAGCGATATTTTAGATTTTCCCCATAAATTTTGTAGGGTGATGAAAAAAGTTAGCTGAATTTCAATAGTGGAAAATAGCAAAATGCAAACAAAAGCACAAATATAAGGGTCCATTCACACGGAGGAAAATGGTGAGGAATTTGGTGTGGAATTTACGAGCTGAAAAAAAAAGCCTCCCATTGACTTCAATGGGTTCCTTTTTCTGCTAGCAAACGTAACCCATTGAAGTCAAGCGGAGGCTTTTTTTTTCAGCACTGAAATTCCATGCCAAATTTCTCACCATTTTCCTCCATGTGAATGGACCCTTAAGCTGAAGCCCCATCTTGCGAAAATGCTGCGTTTTACATTACTTGCAAAGTGAGTGGGAAAATCCCATCCACACACTACAGATAAAAGCATTTTTGTAAATTGCAGCATGTCTATTATACCTATGGAAATGCTGGTGTTTTCAGTACAGGTATAACAAGGGCAGAAAGTCTTTTCTACAGCTTGTTTTTGCAATGATTCGCTACGTGGGGCCTTAACCTTAAGGGTTGCTTTTTCTGCAGAGGTTTGCCGCTGTGTTTCTATACTTTGTAGCCTTAAAAAGGGTTGTGCAAAAATAGTGTGATAGATCTTCTAGATTTGAAAGTTCAGATGTAACTTTGTAAGGGTTTCTCTAGGTAAATGATATTGATGACCTTTCCCCTGACGAAACTACCATCGGGAGCTGCGATACCATGGGGTGCTTTTCTTTCCTGCTTAACCCTTGACACTCCACTTATCCTTCCCTGCTTGGTAATATATTTATCACTATATAGAAGGGTGCAATGACTTAATATTCATCTTGCCAATACATTGTAACTTGACCGAACACTGGAAGCAGATATCGCAGTTCCCTGTGTGGTGGCTGTTCTGAGTTACTGCAGCTCTGATCCCATTCACTTGTATAGGAACTGAGCTGCAGTAATTCAGTACAACTACTACACACAGTATCTGCAGTTCACTCTTCTCTGTATAGTGGCTGCTGAGAACAGCCGATCAGTGGGGATTACAAGTGTTGGATCCCTGCCAATCTGATATTGATGACCTATTGTAAGGATCAATAAAAGGATTATTAAAGGATTATCTTATCTTATAACATTTGCCAGTTGCCAAAACGCCACGATTTGGTGCCATCAGAAAGCTTCAGTAAAAACAGCAGTGTTTTACAGTCCCTGTTAAAGTGGAGGGGATTCTGGCTAATCCCACCCACACATTGCAGAAAAATAAAATAGAGGTAGAAAGTCTGCAGAGGAAAAGTCTGCAGAGGAAAACTCTGCGAACTTTGCGGGGAAAACGCTGTGGGAAAAAAAACTAAATGCGTTTCTGCAGTGGTCTTTCTGCAGTGCTTTTTGGCTGCAGATCACTATGAGGGCCTTAGCCTTATAGTCTTAAACACAAACCCAAAATGTCTTTGTTTGTAACTGGTCCTGTCCTTCGTTCAGCTGGGTATTTATATGGACATCAGTTGTAAAGATTGGTAGGATGGGTATAGTTTTATTACCATGTTTTGTATACAAACAGCAGAGGCTGGCACACAGTTAAAGGGATAACCACAATTGCACAAGTATGTATAAGCAAACACACCATAAGACACGCCTGCATAAAGAACGAGCGCTTCATAGTAAGGTAATGGTGTACGCCATGTACCTTCTTTCTTATTTATACAACAGGAGCACTAACTATTACACTATTATACAGCTACTGTATACTTTCTTTTACATTTTGCTATCTTTGCTCCTGTATTCTCACTTGATTTTTTGGAATTTCATGTGCAAATTTCTTATTAACCTCTTAACTCTCATAAAGATTTTAACCTTGAGTTCATATATTTTGGCTTAGGGAAAGTGGTGGCAATGCTCAATCTGTATGGGACAGCGATTGACAACGTCTGTAAAGCGCTGCGGCATATGATGGCGCTATATAAGTAACAAAATTAAATAAATAATCTATCTAAGAAACACAGGTAACAAATGTAATCATTTCGACATATTCAGAGTATTGTCAACTCCTTCAAACATCTATATAGTTCATGTATAAGGTAGAGGTGCAGGTGCCTGTGCCCAGAGTCCTGGGTGGTGTCAATAAGGTCCAGTTTTACACAGGGATATAATCTATCAATACAAGCTCCAATTGATGATACAGCAACTCATATCATCAGCACTATGTATGAAAGAGTGAACATTCATTTCATCGTTCATCCCCATACAGTTATTAGTGTCGGCAGTAGATCACAACATCTACACAAGGTCATGTGGCACCAAAACATGTTGACATCAAAGATGAGAATGACAAATGTTTGCCGGTGTGTCATTTCTTCTGTGACATGTTTACACAGAGCAATGTTAGGTAACAAACAATTGTAGACATGTTTATTTGGTGGATCATTGGTTCATGGTAATGGGTCTTAAAGGGGTTGTCCAGGAAGAATAGGAAACTTAGAGGCTGGATGACCTCTGAGACCAATCATTGGCCACAATAATCATTGGTGAAGGACCAGTCACATCATTCATTTACGTCCCAGCGACTACTAAGGCTACTGACTGGTCTCAGCTGACATGTGAGCACCTCTGCTTATGGCCCGCTGACACAAGAGGGAGGAGAACCAAGACAGTATAACACAGCAATGGGGATAGGTATGACTTTATTTTTTGCTTTACACAAGGTTTCCTATAATGCCTGGACAATCCCTTTAAGACACTTACATGCACAATACATAGGAAATAAAATGAACTTCTGCCCCACTTAAAAGAAGGCCTTGCCCTGACTCCGACTGTGTGGAAACGTAAGAAAAATAATTCCAGCAAATAAAATGTTTACTGTCCAAAGAGCTTGTTAGTTACTATTACTTTGTATGACCTGTGCTCATGTCATGTATGTGTCACTTATAACATTTATGCACTTTTTTTTTTTACAACACACAGCTATGGTGTGTCCTACTCTTCTGTCTGATCACTGGACCGGATGTCTCAGGACCCATAAGATGTGCATGCGGTATTAGCCGGAGCTCGCATCTTATCTCCAGATTCCATTGATGTTTGCCAAACGATGACAGCAACATTGTCTGAGCTATCTGCACTTGTGCGATTATTTTCAATGAAAACAGTCTGTATGTACTCAAAAGGCAATATTTAACCCCAGAAAACCTCAAAAGGAACACGTATTCATTATAGACTCAGCCTTAAATATAGGGTTCCCACAAGCTATCTGTCTGACCCATTTCTGCACCCTTTGCTATTTGAGGTTGAGGCCCCACGTTGCAAAAATGCAGTGTTTTGGATGCGGTGGAAACGCCGCAACAAAAAAAGATTTTTTTTTTAACAGTACCTGCAAAGTGGTTTGTCTACCTTTAGGTCGCATGCACATAGGGCCACTGCGTGGCACCTGGTAGTGAACCAAGCCTGAGGCAGACGATCAAAAGACGTACTCCAGCAGGTAGCAGCCTTTTATAAAACAAACAAACAATAAAAGGTTTGATACTTACTGACCTTGCCGCTACACCCACGCTGCCTCATCTTCACCCGGCAATTCTATGTCTGCGTATCAGCGCAGGCGGTGTGATGACGCCGCCTGCGCTGAGAAGCAGAGGTCAGAAGAGCGCAGAAGAGGGCCACTCAGGTTGTTTTTAAAGCGGCCTTTCCCTGCGCTAGTTTAGGAAAAAGTTAAAAACAAAACAAATAAAACACTGTGGCTATTTTCATGCAGATGTAAAACTAGGAGCGATATCTCCATAAGGCCAAGGCTGGTTTTAGATGGGGTTTTTTGGTCTGGAATTTGACGTGGAGGCCGCCTCAGATTCCGGCTCAAAAAACAGATTCCACGTCAAAATCCGACCCAAAAAACCCTTTGTGAACCTGGTCTAAGGCTCCACATAGTGGGCCGCAGTGAAAAGGCACTGTGTAAAAACTGCGTCAGAAACGCTTTGCGATTTTCCCGCAGTGCTTTTCATAGAAAGTGCACAGAGGTTTTGTCTTCAGACTTTCTGCTTCAATTATACCCTTAGGAAATGGCCATATGTTTCCATAGATATAGTTGACATGCTCTGATTTCCAAAACCACGAAGGTTGCAATGTATGGATGGCATTTGCTAGAATCCCATCCATCTTGCAGGGACTTTAAAATGTTACAGTTTTTCTTGTGGCTTTTACGCCACATGGGAGGCCCAGCCTAATACAGCATTCTGAAATAAAAACCTTTAAGTATGAAATTGAAGGAATATAGAGTTACAATACGGGCCATATATTTCTATGAATGCCAAACTACTGATCTGTAGAACATGTGTCAATAGAAATCTGTGTCATCCATCACTGCAATATGATCTGAGCTACTTCATACACCCTGCAGTATTGAGGTCGTGGTGTCTATTTAGGAAGACATATCTTTCAGGATTTTGGAGATGTAGGTGTCAGTCCCAGGAAGCTGTAACTACAAAAATTAAAAAAAAAGAAAAGAAAAAAAAGTGATTTTTATGTTGCATAATCGGTTATGATGGCATTTGCCATATATAAACCTCAGCTCACACCATATAATCCCTAACATCAGAAGTTGACTTGATATTATGGGTTTTTTAGCCTGGAATGTTTCCATCTTCTGTAGTCTGTATAGGCAGGAGGCAGGTGCTAGAAAATCCACCTGTCCTATACATAACTCCACAGTCCAGGTGAGACTGCGGCATTATTACATGTGCACTGTTTGCTCTCATGTTACAAAGAAGTGTGAGACTTTTACAAAAACACAATGTACAATTCCTAAATAACAGTGCCGTTTAGTATTACACATTCACGCACATCTATTGTACTTTACAATAACTGCTGTTAGCAGGAGGTGCACAAATCTGCTCTTAAAGTAACAGGATTCTCATATTTCCATGAGAATATAAACATCAGCTTTATCACTGTGTATCTGCTCGGACTCTCCAACCAACCTGTTTTCTTGGAAGTCTCTAATCTGAGTCACTTAGTAGCAAGCATGGAACAGGGCCAGGGCCTCAGGTCTAAACCAGTCATGTTTCAAGTGTTCAGTGACAGATCTTGGGCACGGATGGATGGCTGCACTGTGTTCTACGCGCTCCGGTACAAGCCAATATTTATTGTCGGTAATTAATTGTTTGCTATCTACACTTCTGTTTCACAAGTTACAAACTGTACACAGAACAGCCTCTTTATTAGAGACAACCATGTAGTAGAGCCTTGGACCTCCTTTGATCTTCAGAACTGCAGGAGTTCATTGTGGCATATACAGGTAAAGGACGCAGGTTGTGCCACCAAACAGCATCACTCTACCTCCACCCGCCTGTATTGTTCACACTTGACAGAAAGGGTTCCCCAAATCATGACCCTTCCACCAACATGGAGCAACCAAATTCTGATCAGGCAATGGGGGAGGATAATGTGGCACATGTTTGGTCACAACCTCCCTTCCACAGCACTCTTACCCAACTGTGCGACTGTGGGCAGAGTGGGGTGGGCCAGGGATGTAACTGGTGGGCTATCATAACATTAAAAAAATCACATTAATAAATTAAAAAAAAAAAAAAACACTGGGGGGAATTAAGACTTGTATTTCCTATATCAGCCTTAATTTACTCCTTGGACAGTGGACATCCCCGCTCTGCCCACTGTCTAGAAAAAAAGTAGCAAGCAGGGCAAAGGAGGTTAGATGTGATATTATGCTACAAAATGTACCAAGTTTAGGTACATTTATGGCCAATTTCTAGGTCTAACAGGCTTAGTCAATTTGGAACACTGCATCAATATATTGCTTTTATATACTTGTTATGATGTCCTCTGGTCCATTCGAAACTCCCATGTAATATGTCCAGCACTGTCGAGAAGCCGTTTCGGCTTAGTCTATTCAATAGCCGGAATAAATCTGTAGATTCATATTGATGAGACTGAGATACTGGGCACATGTGACCACCAGCAATGGACGCATTAGGAGTATGGTGTAAGGGGAGAAGGGGTCAAAACAGGCATGTAACACATATACACACACAGCAGAATTTACTAAATTATTCAGATAAAAAAATGTATGTTTTGTCTGACCTAATATTCACCCTGTGGCCAGTTGTGAATTTAACAATAATGCATGACATACAATTCCCAAACAAGAGTGAGGAATCAGTAGCCCAAAGCACCTACTTTATTTGTCCACTGCCAACTCTGACTCCAACTCTTTTATAAATGGCTGACAATCATGGTCAGGCAGAAGCAGTAAAGTAAAGCTCCCCATATGTAACAAACTATACATATAATTCATTACACAATATTAAGAATTATACAATAAAATTAAAAATAAGTCAGAATCAGTCACTTTTTTTCCAACTCTACCCAAACCTGACCCAAATCTAATTCAACCCCCCAACCGTGTGCCCATCATTAAACCCATTTCCAAAGATCTAGTATTTGGAAGCCCTTATGATAATTATTCATGGAGCTTTCCTTACAAGACAGGACTACTATGAGTGTCGCTCTGTGATACAGTAATACAGTATGTCTGGAATGTAACAACAGAGTAGTAGACATGACTCAGTCCTCTGATGGATTCGACAAGGAATTTTTGTTTGCTTGGTGTGAGGAAAGTTCAGCATTTATCTCACACTACACAGAAGCAGCATCCAGAATCTGATGGCTGAGCTGTATGGCATCATCCCATCACACACCAGTGATATCTGAAAAATATTCTATCTTCACAAGGTCTATTGGTGCACAAGATAAAAACAGCGGGCATCCCAAGCCACACTCGGCCTCCTCTGTCTCCTCCACATAACAATAGTAATAACTAAAAGGTCTGATGTAAAATAAACATCAAACTCAAAAGACCAAGTCTAGATGACTACCTTAAGGCTGAGGCCCCACGGCGGAAACGCTGTGGCAAAAAACGCTACATTTTACATTACCTGCAAAGTGGATGGGATTCTGACTAATCCTTGCAGAAAAAAATTGCAGCGGAAAAGCTACAATTTCAGAAACACTTGCATTTTTGTAAATTTTAGCATGTCAATTCTACCTATGGAAACGCTGCCGTTTTCTGTAAAGATATAATAGGGGCAGAAAGTCCATGGAGGAAAATTCTGTGAACTTTCTGTTCTTTGCAGAACTGGATGTTAGTGGGATCTGAGATGACAGAAGGGTGAATTGTCTATCCAAGCACTGACGCACCAGGGAAAACTGGAACATAGAGGGGGAATTTATTCAGAACATCGCTATGTGGGCCTACTGAGAGTGCTGCATGTCAGAATTGTCAAGAAGCTTTGGCCTCTCATATAATTTTGGTGCACCAGGGGAGGTCCCATGCACCAGTTTTCCCATGTAAATAATAGTAAATCGGACAAGCCAAGGCGCCCCTGCACTGCGTAGTCTTTCTACTTTCTACAAAAGTAATGCAGGAATTGGAAAGATAACAAAGTGGTGCAAATATGGACAGTGCACCTAAGAAGTGCCACATCTGCACCAGTTTTGTGACATAGATGAAATAGTAAATTCCCCCACTACTTTATTCTCAATCTAACAATAAATAAAGTCCCATATAAAAATCAAGCCACGACTTATCTGCAGCTTCACATCCATATAGTGGAGGCAAAACTGAACAACATGTTTGGGTGCAAATTCTCTTCAGTTTCAGGGAGCACCAGGAATGCAATATAAGCACATAAATATCATAGGACGCATGTTCTGAAGCAGACAAAACACCTCGCCTAAGTACCACGCCAGCAGCGTTCATCTTCCCCCCGCTTATTTTCACTAAGAACTGAGGAAATGGCCGTACAGCCAGGAATGTTGCTTAAAATTGTGCACAGCATTTCCTTGCTTTTTACTTAACGTCTGTCCATGATGTTGTCAGCTTCTGCTGAATTTCCTCTGATTGTTTCAGCCTAAGTACAAGAATGCAGATGGGCAATCTCATGATACTTGTGTGGAAGTGACGAGAATCAGTGATCCCCACAACAATGACATTCTCCGGGCTCAGTTATGGTAAATTGGCGTATGTCACCTCTCCGGCCTGCGGTCATCGCTGCCTCCTTACTCAGAGGAAGATTACTAGAACACGGTGCTGCGGAAAACACACTTGTGATATGATATCATGGAAAAACACTCTCATGACACCCCACAGGGACAAGGCCTTTAGTATGCCACCTCATATGACCAAGAAATGGCAATAACATCAGCTCTGTAAAGCAGCCCATAGACAGTAGTGTAGACATTGTTGATTTTGGCTGACCATCTAATGTGTGTGTGGGGCCTAGTGATCCTCCAACTGCAAATGTCAGGGGACATGTTGGATTCAGTCACTGCAGAAAAGTATGGCAGCAGCTTTCTTCCCTTACACATGCACTGCTCGGTCAATAGCACATGTGTACGGGAGTGTCGGACAAGATAACTGAGTTATGGTGTATGGTCAGCCTAAATGGTGATCATGCCCCCCACCCAGAGATTAGACCTCTGTTCTCATACTGTTAACCTCTCATGTGACACTCATGTTTTGTCTCCCTGGACCTAAATGGTTTCTTATTTTTGACAAGACCAGAAGAACAACACCATGCTGGGGCTATATAATAATGGAAAGATAACCAATGTTACTCATCTGAGGAGCACTTAAGGATCTTCTCAATGAAAGCTACATTTTATCCAGGATTTCTAAGTGTAAAACATAGACATAGGAGATACCTGAGCAATACCTTGGGGAAGACATAACTTCTGGTGGAAAATGGTTTTGAAATGGGTAAATTATCCTATAAATAACATACCGTCTAGGCCCTCATAACCTCCCGCCTAGATTACTGCAACACCCTTCTCCATGGACTCCCAGCTAACACCCTCGCCCCCCTCCAGTCCACCTTAAATAGCACTGCTCGCTTAATTCACCTCTCCCTCGATCTTCATCGGCTGCTCCCCTCTGCCAGTCCCTCCACTGGTTACCCATAGCCCAGCGAATTGAGTTCAAGCTACTAACATTAAAATACAAAGCCATCTCCAACCTAATCTCCCGCTACCTGCTCACACGTAACCTCAGATCCTCCAATGACCTCCTACTCCGCTCTGCTCTCATCCGCTCCTCACACAACGGTCTCCAAGATTTCTCCCGTGCATCCCCCATACTCTGGAACTCCTTACCACGACACATAAGACTGATCCCCACAATCACAGGATTCAAGAAGGCCCTGAAGACTCACCTATTCAGGAAGGCCTACAACCTCCAATAACACTATCACCGCACCACTATCTGAACGATCTCTCCCCTCTCCTTCTGTCTCTACCCCCTTCCCCCATAGATTGTAAGCCCTCACGGACAGGGCCCTCTACCCCACTGTGCCAGTCAGTCATTGTTAGTATTATATCTACCTGTATATTCTGTGTACTGTACGTAACCCCCAAATGTAAAGCACCATGGAATTAATGGTGCTATATAAATAAACAATAATGATAATAATAATACTTACTAGGACAAGAGTCTTACCAGGTCAGTGCACATATCCTCAGGACCTAGTCCTACAGTGCAGCTATTTGGTCCAACATATGATAGTCTATATTGGCATGTGGCCAGTTTAAGATTACATTAATCAGACTATTGTATAAGATGTTAGTTATTAGAGATGAGCGAACAGTGTTCTATCGAACACATGTTCGATCGGATATCAGGGTGTTCGCCATGTTCGAATCGAATCGAACACCACGTGGTAAAGTGCGCCAAAATTCGATTCCCCTCCCACCTTCCCTGGCGCCTTTTTTGCACCAATAACAGCGCAGGGGAGGTGGGACAGGAACTACGACACTGGGGGCATTGAAAAAAATTGGAAAAAGTCATTGGCTGCCGAAATCAGGTGACCTCCATTTTAGACGAATAGTGGATTTCAAATCCGGGTCATATGAGAATGTGAACTTTGTGACTATGAGACAGGGATAGCTGTACAGGCAGGGATAGCTAGGGATAACCTTTATTTAGGGGGGAATGTTATTAAAAATAACTTTTTGGGGCTCTATCGGGTGTGTAATTGTGATTTTTGTGAGATAAACTTTTTCCCATAGGGATGCATTGGCCAGCGCTGATTGGCCGAATTCCGTACTCTGGCCAATCAGTGCTGGCCAATGCATTCTATTAGCTTGATGAAGCAGAGTGTGCACAAGGGTTCAAGCGCACCCTCGGCTCTGATGTAGCAGAGCCGAGGCTGCACAAGGGTTCAAGCGCACCCTCGGCTCTGATGTAGGAGAGCCGAGGGTGCACTTGAACCCTTGTGCACCCTCAGCTCTGCTACATCAGAGCCGAGGGTGCGCTTGAACCCTTGTGCACTCTCTGCTTCATCAAGCTAATAGAATGCATTGGCCAGCGCTGATTGGCCAATGTATTCTATTAGCCTGATGAAGTAGAGCTGAATGTGTGTGCTAAGCACACACATTCAGCTCTACTTCATCGGGCTAATAGAATGCATTGGCCAGCGCTGATTGGCCAGAGTACGGAACTCGACCAATCAGCGCTGGCTCTGCTGGAGGAGGCGGAGTCTAAGATCGCTCCACACCAGTCTCCATTCAGGTCCGACCTTAGACTCCGCCTCCTCCGGCAGAGCCAGCGCTGATTGGCCGAAGGCTGGCCAATGCATTCCTATGCGAATGCAGAGACTTAGCAGTGCTGAGTCAGTTTTGCTCAACTACACATCTGATGCACACTCGGCACTGCTACATCAGATGTAGCAATCTGATGTAGCAGAGCCGAGGGTGCACTAGAACCCCTGTGCAAACTCAGTTCACGCTAATAGAATGCATTGGCCAGCGCTGATTGGCCAATGCATTCTATTAGCCCGATGAAGTAGAGCTGAATGTGTGTGCTAAGCACACACATTCAGCACTGCTTCATCACGCCAATACAATGCATTAGCCAGTGCTGATTGGCCAGAGTACGGAATTCGGCCAATCAGCGCTGGCTCTGCTGGAGGAGGCGGAGTCTAAGGTCGGACCTGAATGGAGACTGGTGTGGAGCGATCTTAGACTCCGCCTCCTCCAGCAGAGCCAGCGCTGATTGGTCGAGTTCCGTACTCTGGCCAATCAGCGCTGGCCAATGCATTCTATTAGCCCGATGAAGTAGAGCTGAATGTGTGTGCTTAGCACACACATTCAGCTCTACTTCATCAGGCTAATAGAATACATTGGCCAATCAGCGCTGGCCAATGCATTCTATTAGCTTGATGAAGCAGAGTGTGCACAAGGGTTCAAGCGCACCCTCGGCTCTGATGTAGCAGAGCCGAGGCTGCACAAGGGTTCAAGTGCACCCTCGGCTCTCCTACATCAGAGCCGAGGGTGCGCTTGAACCCTTGTGCAGCCTCGGCTCTGCTACATCAGAGCCGAGGGTGCGCTTGAACCCTTGTGCACACTCTGCTTCATCAAGCTAATAGAATGCATTGGCCAGCACTGATTGGCCAGAGTACGGAATTCGGCCAATCAGCGCTGGCCAATGCATTCTATTAGCCCGATGAAGTAGAGCTGAATGTGTGTGCTAAGCACACACATTCAGCACTGCTTCATCACGCCAATACAATGCATTAGCCAGTGCTGATTGGCCAGAGTACGGAATTCGGCCAATCAGCGCTGGCTCTGCTGGAGGAGGCGGAGTCTAAGATCGCTCCACACCAGTCTCCATTCAGGTCCGACCTTAGACTCCGCCTCCTCCAGCAGAGCCAGCGCTGATTGGCCGAATTCCGTACTCTGGCCAATCAGCACTGGCTAATGCATTGTATTGGCTTGATGAAGCAGTGCTGAATGTGTGTGCTTAGCACACACATTCAGCTCTACTTCATCGGGCTAATAGAATGCATTGGCCAGCGCTGATTGGCCGAATTCCGTACTCTGGCCAATCAGCACTGGCTAATGCATTGTATTGGCTTGATGAAGCAGTGCTGAATGTGTGTGCTTAGCACACACATTCAGCTCTACTTCATCGGGCTAATAGAATGCATTGGCCAATCAGCGCTGGCCAATGCATTCTATTAGCGTGAACTGAGTTTGCACAGGGGTTCTAGTGCACCCTCGGCTCTGCTACATCAGATTGCTACATCTGATGTAGCAGTGCCGAGTGTGCATCAGATGTGTAGTTGAGCAAAACTGACTCAGCACTGCTAAGTCTGCATTCGCATAGGAATGCATTGGCCAGCCTTCGGCCAATCAGCGCTGGCTCTGCCGGAGGAGGCGGAGTCTAAGGTCGGACCTGAATGGAGACTGGTGTGGAGCTATCTTAGACTCCGCCTCCTCCAGCAGAGCCAGCGCTGATTGGTCGAGTTCCGTACTCTGGCCAATCAGCACTGGCCAATGCATTTCTATGGGGAAAAGTTAGCTTGCGAAAATCGCAAACTGACAGGGATTTCCATGAAATAAAGTGACTTTTATGCCCCCAGACATGCTTCCCCTGCTGTCCCAGTGTCATTCCAGGGTGTTGGTATCATTTCCTGGGGTGTCATAGTGGACTTGGTGACCCTCCAGACACGAATTTGGGTTTCCCCCTTAACGAGTTTATGTTCCCCATAGACTATAATGGGGTTCGAAACCCATTCGAACACTCGAACAGTGAGCGGCTGTTCGAATCGAATTTCGAACCTCGAACATTTTAGTGTTCGCTCATCTCTATTAGTTATATTTCCTTAAACAGACACCCCTTCTAGAATAATGTTTTTGCCTTTATTCACTTGTCTTCTTTCCTATAGCACCCCCTGGTGTTCGTATTCATTCCCCTTCAGTACATACACAGTACTTCATTACTGAACATGTGGTGAAGTGCTAACATATGAAGGCATACACAGCAGAGGGATCCCTGCTGGGGAGAGGGCTACAAGACGGTAAACAGCACAGCAGTTTGTGTTAACCCTGCAGGTTACCATTTTTGTTGTCATAATGTTGCACTAACTTTAATATACAGAACTTTATTACTTTAACCCAGACTATTAGCCATAAGGGGTCGTGTGCGTGTAAATCTGCGCCTGCCTCATACTGCCACCCTGAGGCAGATGGATGAAGAACAAATGGCACTGGTTACTATATCTCACGGTCACAACTGATCACATAACTAGTTATTCTTGTGCCAGTGACCACCATCTGGACCTTCTGATTTAGAGGGATTGTACAGTTTCAGATCAATATTAAGAGACAAATATTATTGTTTGTATAATGAAAAGTTGAACAATTTACTTTCTCTATCATTTCCCATAGTAAATTGGAAAATTGTGCAACTTTGTATTATACAAAGAAGATTTGTTTCCAAATATCCATCTTGATCGCCAGTATACTATAGTGGAATATAATCTAATTTATTAAGAGACTGGATTCTATCCTAGTTGGATTAGTTCCCCCTTTTGTGTGTCCATTCTTTACCATTACAAAATCCTTATTTGCTGTCAGTGGATGGGAACAGTCTTGTTTCTGCTCAGAAGCTCCTTATTACACAATGTGGATAGGGGATTGCAGGATGATATGCCTCATCTGCACAGAATGTGAATATAGACTTACTCCGGTTTTGCTGGCATGAGCCAATTTGAATATTTTCCCCATGAACCATTGCCTGTATTAGGTCTCCATACACCACCATGTCTCTTCATAGATTATCAGTATCCTCCCTGTCCTTGTATAATGCATCTCCTCCAGCCATCCAGTAACCCCACCCTGTAAGGCCCTACGTAGTGTAAATGCTGTGGTTTGCCTACAGCGTTTCACAGTCACAGCAAAGTAGATGGGATCCTAATGAATCTCATCCCCACTTTGCGGAAAAATACACACAGTGGACATGCTGCGATTTCCAAAACTGTTGCGGTTTTGGAAACCATAGCATTTCAACTTATACGTATGGAAATGCTGGCAGTTTCCCTATAGATATAATTGAAACAGAAATTACGCAGAAGTTTCCTTTCTATAAAAAGTGCTGTGAGAAAAACTGTGATGCGATGCCGCGGCCCACTACATTACTGGAACAATGCTGCAATACCAAGATTAGCCACTATGAAAAGTGCAGGATTCTGAGCACTGTGAACAATGCAGAGGCTGCAGCGCTCACACTAGTGCTGAAGCCCCCTTTAAACAGCTGATGGGCAGGGGTGCCAAGAGTCAGAGCCCCAATGATCCAAATTTCTTGCCTTATTTTAAAAGGAATATTCCCATTTTTGGCATATCCACAGGATAGCTCTTAAAAAGCGTGGGATTAAAAACAAAAAAAGTGCTGCTGTCTAATAGTTTGATCACTTTGAGATGCGGAAATACATACTTATGTATAGCAGGGTATTTTACCTATCCTCATCTTCAGAGTGTCTTCTAATAACTCCGATATGGCAGCTGGAGTGTATGGTGTGGACTCAGAACCAGACTCAGACCCATTTTATATACCGTCTCTGGTATTATGATGTAGAGACTGTCCATTTATGGCAATTCCCCCCTTTTCTCAGAAGGATCCCCTTTAATAAGTGAATTACAAGATGTCCTGCTGCTTAGATCCTCAGACATCAGAGGGACATTTGAGGGTCAACCTGACAAAGATATCATCCATCAGCCACAAGAACATGCTCACGTTTGTGTGTATGAAGCCTGAGCCTATATTCACACGACAGTGAATGGCACCCGTCACACAGCCACATTAATTTTACTGTCCGTGAGAGTGGGCTGTTCACGTGAACAATATTTATAGATCATGCTCTATTTTTGTCCATTTTAAGAGATCCCTCTATACACTGCAATGTATTAAGGAACCGCAAAATTGGCCATAAAAAAAAAAATGGACTTTTTTTTTAAAAAAAATTTTCTTTACAGCTGTTTTGCACCACAGTCATGTGAATGGGGCCAACTCAGAATATTCTCCTAACTCCTTTAACCCATTAGTTGAAAGTAATTTATGTAATTTGTAAGGGGTTTTTAATGCAATACTATTATGGTGGAGGTCAGGAAGGTGTTTTTAATAGATCATAGCTTCTGTTAATCACTTTCTTAACAAGGTTGAGGAACAGGTTAAAGCTGAGGCCCGCACGTTGTGAAAACATAGGGGTTTTTTTTGCTGCAGATTTTGCTGCGGTTTTAGAGCCAAAGCCAAGAATGGCTACAAAGGGAATGGAAAATATATAGAAAGTTCTTATACTCTACCTACTGCTCAATCCACTCCCGGTTCTGGATACAAAAACCACTGCAAAATCTGCAACCCCCCCCCCCCCCCGCAGAAAAAAAACCCCCGCATTTCCACAAGGTGAGGCCCCGGCCTAACAGATTTCATTCTGCACCATAGCTGAAAAGGGTAGGGTGCATACACGGCAGGAACTGACTGAAGAAAAGGAGTGGAGCCTTGTTAAAATCTGAAGTAATTGATTTGTTAAGAATTAGCAAAATAAACCTTAAGGCTGAGGACATTAGCCCGACCCTATCCCAAAGTATTGAAAACCAAACTTTATTAAGTCTGCATTGCCCTCTCATCAGTCTGGACATGTGCCAGCTCCCAATTCCCAAGCTTCCTTTAATCACTGGAATGGGAACTTTTGCACCTCTATTGAACATCTATTTTGGTACAGAGAAATGTGGAAGGATCTTGTAAAACCTGAAGAATTCCCAAGAGGTCAGCACTGAGATCCTCTTCTGTCGTGCTTGCGACCATAAGGCATCCAACACAAGGATGGTTGGGGGTCATTTACAATTTCACATAACCAATCTACATAACGTAGCATTTGTGACATTTCCAGTTCGGAAAATTATTCGCCATGTTCATAATAAGACTTTATTGCTTTGCAGCTCGAAGGACCTCTAACCGGGATGGGCAGCCATTTTATCATGCTCCGTATTGCTATATTGCATACTTAGTCATTGCCAGACTTCCCCTTGTTGTATAAGTGATGTGACAATACCAGGCACTACTAACTCTACCAGCAGCGCACCACCCAAAACAGACGGGAGACTGGACAGAAGTGGGCAAGGAGCTTTACCCGTATTCATTTACAAGTCAGACATCCAACAAACACAGTTCATGTAAAAATGACTACCACTTTCTTTAGAAGGGCGTGACTGCTCAACCCTCAGAATTATGAACATGGCTACATGGGATCTAAAACAATGCAGATGTGCGATTTGGACCAATCCATCCCATATAAAATATATTAAAAAGCAGTATAAAAATATACATGTCCACTGGTAATGGCTGCATCATGATGAGGATTGCACAGCCATCGAGTCCTTGTCCTCAGGAATACTTGTTGGTTTGGTTTCTTTGGAGATCGTTGTTTTTTTCCTGGCCATAGTAGCAAAAAGTGTGTCCATCATCCCCAAAACCTCAAGGAGTTCTTCCTGGTAATTGACTTCTTTTTCCAGTACATCTTGAAGTTTCAGAAATAATTTATCCACTACAGGTGACTGGTTTATGACAGTAGAATATATGTCTAAAAAGAAAAAAAAAAAAAAAGGTCACTAACAGCATAAGAGGCTATAACAATGCCTCACCCTCCAATTATCAGTCTTTTTCGACAAACCCCTCCCCATCCTAAACTGCCAATCACTCCAAAACTTAGGTGAGAAGCAGGTCAATGACAGAGAAAGAAAGACACACTGCTGCAGCTAACAGTAGGTTTTCTATCTCACCCCAAAGTGGTTCAATCACATGAATATTGCTTAGTAGGTCTCTAATGTCCTATTTAGTACTGCTGCTTCTGAGTAATATCCACAGTTTTATCCATATGCAGCCCACAGGGAAGGGTATTATAGAAAAATGTGTCTGCAGAGGGGAAACTGTTAAAATGATAAACATAAGTCATATAATGGTCATTCCTTATGTATACAAGCACGGCAACTTATTCGGAAAAGTTATCTGAAAGGTTAGGCCACACAGAAAGCACAGTATCCCCTCCATTATTTATCAGGCACAGCTCCATACTTTTAGTAGTGGTTGTGCCTGGTATTACAATTCCCTACAGCTTTATTTCATAACAGTCGTAGACACTACTAAACATACTGAGCAGTGTCTGGTAAACGATGAGGGAGAGGGCCGCAGCCCTTTTAAACAGCTACTTATTGGGACTGCTAAGAGCTGGACCCTCACTAATCTAATACTCACTTCTAAAGTTTGGGATAAGCCTTTAAATGAAAAAATCTAAATGAGTCTTGCACAAATAAGAAGTTCTGTATTAAAAAGCTAAGCTAAAATATCATAGTATCCTAACAGTATCCATGACAAAGGAGTTGCCCTGTCCATGCATTTGTGTGACTGGTGCTCCATCCACTTCTATGGGGCTGTGAACACTGTAATCTCCAGCAGCACTCACAGCCACATAGAAGTGAATGAAGTGCCTGTCACAAAAGCGCACTGACACAGAGCAACACAGTGACTCAGTGGTTATCACTGCAGCCTTGCAGCGCTGGAGTCCTGGGTTTGAATCCTGCTAAGGACAACATCTGCAAGGAGTTTGTATGTTCTCCCCATGTTTGTGTGGATTTTCTCCCATACTCCAAAGACATACAGATAGGGAAAAATGTACATTGTGAGGGCTAAATGGGGCTCATAATCTACATTAAAAAAAAAAAAAAGTGCACTGGCGCTCCATTCATTAGGAGACTTTAGGGGGGCTTTCAGTGCCCTGTTGTCCTGATCACAAGGCTAAAAGGCCCCACTGATCATACACATCCTCTTGTCCTGTAGTAAAGTGTTGCCAGGAAATCACCTATTGCTTTAATCATGTTTTTGGATTAAACATATTTCTTAAGAATTTTTGGTAATTTTTTTCCCATGTTATGTATATTTAAAAAAACAAAACACTTTTAGCATTAATTTCTAGGTTTAAAATCATTATAATATGTAATATTTCTTCTTCTATAAAGAGCGTGAAACAGCTGCCCAAATGACCAATGGGGACCATGACTACATATGAACAATAGGCATTTACTAGAAATAACAGTACATGAAAGTTGTATACTGAACCTCTTGTGTTATGTGCTACACTTACCAGTGACTTTTTCTGCCACATTTAACAATATCGGAGCAAATCGAGGATCTACAATGTGCCTGTAATAAGAAAGAGTTGGTCAGTTATATATTATACACACGTAATGGCTGCTTTTCTGCAGTTAAAATCTCTGCGTTATCCATTATTAAAAAACTAAAAAATTATAAGAGTATAAAATATACTTTAAAAAAGAATTAAATGTGGATTATGTGAGAAAACAAAACATTTCTGCAGTCTATAGAACTGTACATAGTTACATAGTAGATGAGGTTGGCTGAAGACATCAGTCCATCAAGTCCAACCTATAACAACCTGTAGGGCCAGCTTATCGAGCTTTTCAGTGTTATTGGAGGATTTCATTCTAGTTGTGGTACTCCAGCACAGACACTACAGAGTGAATGGATCTTTCTGTTTCAGCTCTGACCACTTTATAAACCCGGTACAAGAGCCGACCAAGAACAGCTAACTAGTAGTGGTGGCAGATGATAAACTACCCCATTGATCTGGTAATGATCTTCAATATATTTGTGATATTTGTAACGCCAATTACTTACTTCATGAGGAAGAGGAGTATTGTGGAGAGTTGTTTCTCATCCCTCCCTGCTAGGGCATTTTTTAGAGTTCCTCTTCGTTCAATATCATTCATCACCGCCACAGTCACTTCTGGAGTTGAATTTACAATTGTACTCTAAGACAAAGACAAAAATGAAAAGGTAAATGACTGTAACCAAATTGCTTCCATAAGTTTCATGGCAGTCTGAAATTTACAATCACCTGATCAGACTGACCCATCATCTAACAGAAAGAAGGCTCCTCGTGGCACTTGAAACGGAGTCACCAGTTTATAATAGCTGTTGCGTCTTTTTAAGTATAAGATGGGGCCATAGTGGAGGCCTGAGAACTGCCCAAAAATACTGATGGCCAGCCACAGGGAACACCTAAAACCCAACTTTCTCTGGGAAAGCATACATTCACTCTCCATGTTCTGGGACACAACTGGCACAGATGGACATCAGTGATGAATATAAACTATGCAATATCATACATTTCCATCTATCACAGCGAATTGTACAGTGAATTTAAATTGTGCTCTAACCACAGGTTAAGAGATAAATGTCTAATGAGTGGTGCAACTGCTGGGACCCCCATCGAACATGAGAACACAGGACCCAGATTCCAATATTTAAATGGATCAGCTCCTTTGCTCTATATAGGACAGCAGAGAAGAGGCCATAGAGAGCACTAAACTCTCCGGCAGTCCCATAGAAACAAATGCAGCAGCAGCGCATGATCACCGCTTTATTTAAGTCAGGGCACTTTGGACCTTGGTTTTAAGAATGTTGGAGATGCAAGCATTTGGACCTCCACCAATCAGACACTTACTCTGAGAATAGCGTATACATTTAGTACATGGTTTAACCCCTTTAAACGGAGGTACTGCACCATTAAAGCAACATTGGGTCTTAAAATGATAGTTATGCAGCAAGTGATGACGTTCTAAAACACAACCAAAGACAAAGGTGCATCATAGTAAAACAGAAGTATATTCCTATTAGCAGCTCGTGGTCTCTTACCTCTAGGACAGCATCAAGAGCTGCAGACACCTGGAAACCTCTGAGCAAGGAGTCATATTTCCTCAAGTGTTTTTTTACTGGTTTACTGACAATAAAGTCATCCTGTGGAGGAAACAGACAAGTCAGAAAACTATAATAAATCTCTTATAGCAATATAAATTGTTCATCCACAGGACTCTCCTGAATCATCTATCTGTATAGATGTGACACCAGCACATACTTCTATCTGGAGGACACCTTACCGATTGTGGCCTGTAGTTCCTCCCTTTCACAAACATTCGGTATCTCGGATGTTTCTTTTCTTTTGGTTGACTTGGTTTCTTATCCTCGGGCTTCCGATGTTTTACATTCAAGACACTATTGGTCATTCCCACCACAATCATCTCATCATCAGGCTGAAAAGAGTAAAATACATAAGCCTGTAATTTTACAACATAAGGCCTCACTCACATGTTTGTTTTTCACAGTTGTGTGTTTTTGTTCACCACAGTCCATGGTTGTCCATGGTTAATCCATTCTTTCAAGTCTATATTTTTCAATACTTTGGATCTTTGAAAAACAGGCAGCACATGGAGGGCACCTTGGACACCCCCCCCCCCCCTTTCAGAATCCGCTGCTAAAAACAGTTCGCATTGACTTCAATGGGAGCCACTCGCTTCTTTTTTTCCGCTAGCTAGTGGTGGAAAAAAGAAGCGAGATTACCCTTCTTGCCGCAGATTCCGCAGTTGACTCAGCTGCGGCACGAGACACGCTCCAGTATAGGCCCATTCATTTGGGCCTACACAGGAGAGGGATGCCGCATCAACGGCAAGCGATGCAGCATGTTCACACGGTGGAAAAGGTTTCCGCGACCTTTTCCTCCATGAAAACATACCCTTACTGGTTCATTGCAGAATATACTACATATCTAGCTGCTACCTACAAACACTAAGTTATCTCTAACAAATGGTACAGACTCTATTTGATAACAGGCTGTGTATCTGGCTCAAACCTCATACTACAAGTCCGTGCCAAGCTATGGGCAAACACATTGCTTTGTCTCTTGTAGTGTCTTATGATGTCCATGAACATATAAAAAGAAATTACTAGTATATATCATACTTACAGCCAACGCAAGGCTTAGGATTGAGGCCGCATAATCAAAACTATGGACAACTTTGTAGTTGGTGGTGCTGTAGATCTTCACGTGCCTGTCAAAGAGAAAATATATAATCAGGTCTAGTAAAAATAGTCAAAGTGGCCTTAACCTATGGCCTTACCTATCTAACATTATCCTTAGTGCTACTTGGATAGGCTGTAAATAAAGATGACCTAGCCTTGGTATTTAACCTATTCAGAGTCAAAGAGCACGTAATGTCGTGACTTCTGCTGCCCCATCTTTTTTTTTTTTTTTTAATGTAGATTGTGAGCCCCACATAGAGCTCACAATGTACATTTTCCCTATCAGTATGTTTTGTTTTTTTTTTCAAATATGGGATGGAAATCCATGCAAACACGGGGAGAACATACAAACTCCTTGCAGATGGTTTTTTTTTGCCCTTGGCGGGATTTGAACACCAGGACTCCAGCGCTGCAAGGCTGCAGTGCTAACCACTGAGCCACCGTGTGGCCCCCTGCTGCCCCATCTTAAAGGAGGATGTATCAAAGGGAGAGAAGCTGAGCTCTGTGATAAATTGGTTTATGTGATGTGATAAATGGGGTTATGTAAAAAGTAAGGTAACCCCTGACAAGACTCCCAAGTGGATAGGGGGCCACACGGTGGCTCTGTGGTTAGCACTGCAGCCTTGCAGCGCTGGAGTCCTGGTGTTCAAATCCCACCAAGGGCAAAAAACCATCTGCAAGGAGTTTGTATGTTCTCCCCGTGTTTGCATGGATTTCCATCCCATATTCCAAAAAAGACATACTGATAGGGAAAAAATGTACATTGTGAGCTCTATGTGGGGCTCACAATCTACATTTAAAAAAAAAAAAAAAAAAAAAAAAAGACTCCCAAGTGGGGACTGTACTAAAACTGTCTAAAAGTTAGACAGTGCAAATTTAGACTATTCAGTTCTCGGGATTACATGGGATAGTAACATAGTCAACACTTACCCTATTCAAAATCTATGGGTCTAGTGGAGACAGCCAAGTATTCCATGCTTAGCTCCCTTTATCAGTCTTACAGACTTTCAATGAAGGGGCAGCTGAACACCTTGTGTCTACTTTTAAGGTTTTATTTCTGTATGAAAACATTTTGGATATTGACCCGAGACCCTTTTCAATGAAAAGAGTTAATGCTTTTGCCAGGCTTTTATGGAATGATGTTCTATCAACCCTGAGGACCCCCAGCAATGTGCCCGAATAAGCAGTTAACCCTGCTGACTGTGGTGGGACCCCTGCTTATCATAAATGAATGGTCACTCGACTGAAGAGTCTGTAAAATCTATGTAAGGATTAAAGTAATAATAACATTATCCCTTTGTATAATAAAGTTATTTTAGAATAAAAGGGAACACCTAATGCAAAGAACAGGGCTCCATGCTGAAGAAAGATAGTCTGAGAATGTAGAAACCAAATGGTATTTTTGGACCCTTTAATTCTGCTCTGCATATACTTTTAGAGATGAGAGAGTACTGTTCGGATCAGCACGCTCCATAGAAATGAATGGATGCACCTGGTACTTCCGCTTTGATGGCGGCCGGCCGCTTAACCCCCCGCATGCTGGCTACATCCAATCATTTCTATGCGAGCGTGCTGATCCGAACAGTACTCGCTCATCTCTATGTACTTTATAATCTGTTGCATTCTGAGATGCTCTATGATATGAATTTGGGGGAATAGTTGCCTGTACATAAACTTTCCACAGAAGTCCCATATAATTTTAGGTGACAGTTACAATGGTCGCTAATGCAACAAAAACACCATCATATCGCTCTTGTATTTTAGACTTTGGAATAAAATTCAGGTGCTTTTTTTTTTTTGTTAGCCTTGACTATTTCATATAAGTTTTTCACCATGTAACCTACCTGTCTAATGATCCAGACAGCAACCTCTGGCCGGAGCTACTGAGGCACAGACTAGTCACTGTTTTATGATGATTCCTTAATGACACCAATAACTGCCCTCCCTTCAGCAGGTCCCACACCTTTACAAATCTACCACCTAAAGGAGGAAAGGGAAAAAAAATAGAGACGTAAATAGAAAAACACAGGAGATTTACTTTGTACCAGGCAAGTAAATATGTGGTGTGCATCGCTCTCCATTTCCTTCTATGAGAGTTCCAAAAACATCCAAGTCTGCTCCCATGGTGAGACTATGAATGAACCTCACAATGGCCATGGGATGAGTATCAAGAACTGCCCCCCCAACTCACCCCATACCAGCACATATCCTTCTGATCCACATTATCTGTATGTTAACCAAGGATTCACACTTACTTTCTCCACCCTGGTGCTCTGCCTTTCATACATTAACAAACCGGCGAGCAACAACCAATGTACCATTTATATCAGGCCAATAAAAGTGATTAAATTATTACGAAATAAAAACATTTCTCAGCAGACGACAAGTTGAATAAAAGCTGGAAGTAGATTTATCATAAAACTGCACATGAAGGGACCTCCGTACCTGCAGAGACAAGAAGACCCCCTGATGGGAAGAGCAGGACACTCTCTACTGGCTGCTCATGTTCCATGGTCATCACACTTTTTTCTGTTCGGGCATCAAAAAGCTTCACAGTATGATCATAAGAGCCTGGTACACAATAACACCAGAAATAACAGAGGTTTAGAAAGACTGTAATGCCTATATTATTATATATGTATATTAATAGTACACATGTAAAAAAACTAAATAAAACTTATGTACAGACTATAGAAACCATGTTCAAAGAGTCAAATATGCCTTCGGCATATTCTCTGGGAATATTCTTGGTGAATCCACAGTAGGAACTCAAGGATGTAGCAGATTTCTGCAGCAGAAATGCTTTGAAAGGGACGGATCCATGCAAATACTGAAAGTGTTGTGGCGCGCATTTATTACTCCGCTCAGATTTTTTCTAAAGAATGTAAATTGCATAAACCACATCTAATTCACTTTAAAAAAAAAAATAATAATAATAATAATAATAATATAGAAGCAACTCCTGAACATGTGATTCTGGCTTTAGACTGTTTTCACACAGCCATAAAATGGGTGCAATGCCTAGACCCCCTACAGAATCCCTGGGAACCTTGAGACCATGATACAGATTCTGAAATGTGCCCATGTTACAGCGGTCTGTAAGCCCTCTTGGGTGTGGTTGGACCTTTTAGTTATTGAAGGCCAGTTGTGTCACATTGTTCCTGGATCCTGAGATTCGTGTGGCCACTTCTTTAGTATCCCATGTCTTTCTTGTATGACTTTCTATGTGCAAATGATATAGCCAGCTAATCCCGATCCTGCGTGGTAACCTTGGGGAGATGTCTTCTGGCAGCAAGCCAAGCATTTGTTTTTCTTGCACCCATCCTGGATGCAGGCACCATCTTATCATATAACATTATACCAGTTTCAAGTATAATCAACTATATCTAGCATTCAGCTGTTAAAGATAATGTTTTTCATACATTACATGTTTATAACCTTCACACAAATACCCATACTGTATCTGCAGCTCCCTTACTTAGTAGACAAGGTTCACCAAATCTTACTTTAATCTAGCATGCTGAAGAAATAACTAAGACTGCTAATAAAAAGACACCTATCAGGTATGGTGCAAAACTAGCAAGATGCAAATACATGTAATAAAAAAACAAAAACAAAACCCCACAAAGGAATAATCCTACATACAAGCGCAAACCTCTACTATGATAAAAGGGTAAAATTCAAGATACTGGGGAAATCCAACATACCTGTAACAAACAGATCGTCATTGAGCTTGCTCGCACAGCCACAGCGCACGTAGTCTGTATGCTCTTTGTAGGTAGAGATTTCTATGCCATTTGGAATGTCCCAGATTTTGGATGCATAGTCGTCTGAGCCTGACACAATCCGAAACTTATCTGCTGTGAAATCCACAAAATGCACCGCTCTAAGGAAACACAAAGGATACATTGTTTCTAGTAGTTACAGGAAGGAAGATTCTGAATAGTATTATATTACCAAGCAGTAAACGGAGCTGTCAACATTATATAGACAGAGAATCCTATCAACATAACCTTTATTCAGAGTCCTTCCCCTTCCCCATTAGAGACAGCACTACACCCATCTAGGAGTACCCCATGTATTCATCTGAACAAGGCTGAGTTGCAATACAAGATGTAGTCCTTAGGAGGAAAAAAAAAAAAGAGGGTCACTGTTCCTAGCGGAAAATAGAGGCATTTTAAAGAAATTTTTAGAGTCACTTAGTGTCTATTGACCCAGAAAGGAGTAGTATATAACGCACAGTATACAGAAGTGAAGAAATATAGTATAGTAGTCAGCCCCAACACCCTAAAATACCATAGCCAGAGGTCTGAATCATTCTGGTTTACGATCCATTTACCAAAGAAAAAGGTTGTAATATCACAATATCATCGCTGGTGTCCAGTAGTATTTAGGGTTACCATATAGGGCTGGACGATTAGTAAAAATAACAAACTGAACATTGACCAGGACAATCGATGTGATTTTGGGTTAGTTATTACAATATTTGCAGTTTCATTGAAACCGAACACGGACGAACTGAAACTGCTTTTATGTGCTCCTGGCTGAGGTCCAACCAGCGGTCCCCAATGTCAGCCAGAAGCGCCGGAGACAGCAGAGAGTCGTGCCAGAGCTCAGGAGAGGGAAGTAACACTGTTTAATGTTTCATCACCTCCCCAGGCCCTTCGCTTATTGTATTCAGTTTTGCAGAGTTCATCCAACACTTAAAGGAATTGTCCAGGCAAAAATGTTATATTTTAAATGTTAAACAGGCCTACCTGTGACGTTCCAGGGTGTCTTCCGAATGCCACTGACTGGCCTCTACAGTTACGTGACCACTGAGGCCAATCGGTGACTTTAGCAGAAAGGTTCCCAGTCGGTAACGAGTTTCACTTCAAGAAAACAGCCCAGCTGAAGGACAAGACTGTCCTACTAAGGATACTGGTGTGTCAGGGACAGGAGAGCATGATTTTTTTGCCTGCATAACATCTTTAATCATATTGTGAAGGGGGCGTGGTTTAATAGGGATGTTACCAAAATCGCCGTTAATCGTAATCGTGGGAATGTGCCCAAGTAGTCACAATTTTGATTTCAGTCCTAATCGCCCAGCCCTACTGCCACCAGTCCCAAGTACTTGAGAGCCACTAACTGGTGATCACTGCATCATTTCCATAGGAGACACTTACTTAGTATGGCCGATGAATTGTCTCAGAGCAGCCTTTCCGCTGATATCAAAGAGCTGCACTACACTATCTTCACAGCCAGCGGCAAGCAACTTCCCATCTCCTCTGTATGTTCCACAATAGGCTGTATCTTTAAAGCGGGAAAAGGTTTTTATAGGCTCCTGAGAATATTTGCCATAGATGTGGATCTGAAGAGGGTAAAAAAGAGAATAAAAATAAGACTGATGAAACTAAAGGTCTGACACTACAATGTTAAAAGTGCATAAAGTGCATTGCAGCTTGGGAATATTAAAGGGATTCAATCATTCAACCATTTTCTTGTGGCCGCTTACACAGCACACTCTTGTAAGCGGCCACAACAAAATAGCCGCAGTCGGCTTGTTCCCATGGCACAGCAGACTGCGCATGCGTGCCACGTAAAGTCAGAAGACGTCGCGGAGAGGGTGTGCAAGAAGACAGAGGCTGTAGCTGGAGAGTTCTCTCGCAGCATTGGGGACCGCCCCCAGTGCTGCGAGAGAACTCATTAGCATATCGAAGAAAACCGGGAATGGCAGCACGGAAAAGACTTCTAAAGGTAGGAGAATAATAGTCTTTCTTAAAGGGGTATTACCAACTTGCCTGTTCAACCACTTGCAGGCTGTGTGCTCTCTTCACTTCCTGGTTTTCTCGGTACATTGGTGGGCAGGGTTTCACTTGCTCTGCTATCTCTATTCATAGCAGTATGTTTGCAGTCAGTAATGAGGGATTCGTTGTAAATGAATTACCACAGTATGAAGCTGATGTAGCAGAGCTGGATTCGAGTCAGTTTGTAATACATACAAAGGTAACTCCCTATCTCAGCCCTTATCAGTCAAATTCAATTAAACCAACTGATAAGTGGAAGATCAGAAGATAAAAAAGTTCAGGAATCTGGAGCACTCCCCTCCCACCTCCCCTATCTGAGGAGCTCCATTACTTGCCTGTGGCAGAGACTTACACAGCTCAGAGCTGCTCCCAGCACTCAGCCCCCACCCCCCCACCCCTGAGAGCAAGCAGCTACATCACTTGTGGATGGAGCAGATAAGCTCAGCACCAGGCCAGGGTGGTTATGGAAACACAGTGTAAACATTGAAGTGAATAAATTAAGGTTGCGGGCAAAACAAAGCAGTTTTGATAAAGCAATGTATTTAGGAAAAGTCTTAATTCCACATAAACTAGCAGTATAGATAGGATCCTTGTGATGGGACAACCCCTTTAAAGGCTATTCCTACGTGTTAGCGAGAAAAAATTCCATTTTAATGATTGAATCCCTTTAAAGAGGAAGGCGAGGAAAACCTAATATTGCGTACCATGAGATTCTTACCTGCCCAGCGTTTCCCCTACATACTGAAAATGTTTCTATAGTCTATCAGGCGGCATAGCTCCAGCCTGCCATATCTGAGGCAATTATTCAGTAAAATAGACATGATTGTAGAGAAGTCAGATTCGCTTCAAGATTTAATTTTCAGAAAAGATGTTTGTAGCATTTTTTTTTTTTTTGGGGGGGGGGATGAGGCAAAGCTAAGATTACTTCAAAAGTATGAGTAATATAAAGAAAGCACTTTTTTGGCTTTAAAGAAAAAGGAATAAAATCTGCATCAAAACACAAAGCTTTGTTACGTGTGTAAGAAAAAGAAAAAAAAGCGCACCACATACTGGCTGTAGTGCGTCACTGCGGCGGCCGCTCAATGGTTCTAATGCATACGGCACAGAGTGGGAAAAGCGATCTTGCGCAACAAAACATCATCTGTACACTACTATTTCCTACTTACCCGGGTAGATGCTGTGACTGCGTAATTATATGGCTGTTCAGGTGAAAAATCGATATTTGTTACAGCACCAAATTCCTTAATCTGAACAGGAGTCTAAAAAAAGGACAGAAAGAAAATCCACGTTTAATATAAGCAATGTCTCAGCTACAGGCATGTGTTAGAATATAAAGGGAACCCGTCACCATGTCCCCATACCTGTGAATATAAATCTCTGCTATTGCTGTTTATCCACAAGTTCTTTAACTAATGGCCTATTCTTACAATTTCTGGAAAGTATTTACCTGTGTGTATGGAGCCTAAAGATTCTGTATCAGTATACTGTACAAATAACCACATAACTCACTTCTAAGGCTAGATTCACATTTGGCAATGGGTTTCCATTTGGTGGGTAAATGGCGTCTGCCTGGGGACCCCCTGAATGGAAACCTAATCTGATTAAAAAAAACTGTTACCTTAGGAAACCCATGAACCGTATAGACTATAATTGGGTCCGTGGGTTTGCACATATGCAGAGAGAAAAGTGCTGCTGGAAGCGTTTTCTCTCCAAATTTTGTCATGTGGAAAGGGAAATGGAATCCCCAAACACAAATGTGAACCGAGCCGATGACATACGTATAATTCTCCCTGAGGAGAAGATCTAACCAGTACAAACGTCACTCCTTAGTTACCTTGTACCTCCTCCAATACAGAGTATCCTGTGTGATTTTCTCCCCAAGCTTAGGGTAGGATGGGATGGCCACAGGCTTGTATGCCGACATCTTGCCAGCTCAAGGTATTATAAAGTTAACAGTTCTTCTTTTATCTTTCCAAAAGACCTAAAACAGGTAGAACAAAGAAGGAATGATGAGTAGAAATACAATTTGTACACAGACCATAAAATTGAGTCAAATAAGTGCAAAGATAGATGGGGAAAATTTCCACTCCAGATAGTTGTGAATTGGTCACTTAATGTTCAAGTGTTGGGCCCAGTTCACATCTGCGTTTGGGTCATTCCATTCGCCTCTCCGCATGAAAAATGTGGAGTGAAAAGTCCTGCAAGCAGCACTTTTCTTTCTGCATTTTTCACGTGGAAACCACACAGACCCCATTATAGTCTATGAGGTCTGAGGGTTTCCTTAGGTAACCACTTTTTTACGCGGATTAGCTTTCCTTTCGGGGGGTCCCCAAGTGGACACCCCGAATGGAAACCCATGCACAGATATGAACCAGGCCTTGCATGCAGTTCTGACTTCTGCATGCCCTAATTTCTGTGGAGTATGAAGCATGCAAAGTGTTAATATGATTTTGTAAATCACCCTTTATTTGCAATATTAAAATATCCAAAATTCCACAAAGAATATGTACTGCATTCTCTTAATTCTGGCACATTGCAGTAAGTCCCATGTATCTGAACTGAAATAGAGATCAGCTACTACTTATGTCAGCTTTCTGGCACAAGTTATAGTAAATCTGTCTCGTTAAGACGTCCCCACCCCCACGGCTGTGCAGTCGGTACGCAGGACCACCAACTGCAACGTCTGTATTTTTCCACAGCCTTACTCCGACTCCTGTTCTACTCATAAATGGCTGACAGCCACGGTCAGTCAGATGCAGGAAGGCTCCTCTAATATATTAAAGTGTCAGTCATTGATCCCTATGAATAGAAATATGTATCAAATTCAACAATATGAAGAATAATGTATTATTTTATTTTGAAGCTGGAGTTAACGTTTTTTTCCCCCAACTCCACCCAAAATTGAATGGAACAAACCCTTTAATATCATAAGGTTTTTTTACAACACTCTTAACAGCAACTCTACAAGGCTAAACTATGTAGACACCCTGACAGATGCACGACATCCAAGACCAAAGTCATGTCATTTCCAGAAACGTTGATCACTAAATGTCTTGTATTGACAGATCGGGCCATTCCATTCCCCTATCCACATGAAATACGTGGAAAGAAAAATCCTCTAAAGCAGAGTCTTTAGCCTAAATCTAAACACACACACACATTATATATTATGGAACACAGCAATAATCATCTTTATATGGATATACAAGTCAGCCTACAGTGCACCAGGGGTGGACTGGATTTACCTACAAATATCCAGCTCTTCCCTGGGATTGATCCCAACCCTGTCCTTTAAAGGGATTCTATCATTTAGAAAACTCATTTTGAGGTAAGCATATGCTTGAATAGCCTTTAAAAAAAAGGCTATTCAGGTACTGCCTCCAGTTCTGCCAGAGACCCCCCCAGTTTGTTTTTTTTTTTTTAGTAAAAACGGGTAAATAATATATGCCAATGAGGCTCACCGAGCACCCTGGGCGTTCCCGAGGGCCAGCAAGCACACCCCGCATCATACCTCTGATACGTCCCTCCATTGCTTGTACTCCTCCTGTCTATCATGTACTGCCTATATCTTCTGTAGTATAGCTCTGAGCGGTTGAAATCCTGTGAATGTGCAGTAACACTCTGTTCTGAGCGGTACTACACAAGCGCCATTTTGTTGTAGAGAACTGCACTCTACAACAAAATGGCGCTTGGGCATGCGCAGTACCGCTCAGAATGGAGCGTTACTGTGCATGTACGGGATTTCAACCACCCAGAGTGAGACTACACATTGCAAAACTGGGATTGATCTGCTGTGGTCCAGTCAGACATGTATTACTCCACCTTTGGTTTACACTAGCAGAGAGGGGGTTACTGCAGACTTGGCAGCATCTAACCTGCTACAAGGTACAGTAGCGGCAAAGTGGATGAAAAATTACTTGGGTTTAACAGACCCCCATTGTTTATTTTCTACTAGTAACCTACCTACAGGACAGGTCACCAATATCTGATCAGTTGGGGCCCAACATCTGGATCAGCTGATCCTCCAGGCACTGGAAGTTACTACAGGTCAGAAGCAGCTCCATTTCAAGTAATAACTGCAAAGCTGAGGCCCAGTCCACTGTATAGCAGTAATGCTGAGGACCTGCAGCTCTGTGTATTACTTGTATATGAGCACAGCTGCTTCCAGCTCTGTCCACCACTGTAGCTTCCAGGGCCTAGAGGCTGCCGCTTCTATTCAGGGTCCGGGCGTTTAACCCCCACCGATCAGACACTGATGGTCTATCCTATGGATTGGGCATCACTATGAAAACAAAACACCTGGGGACTGCAAAACTCTTTTAAGCCCCATGCAGCAAATCGCTGCCAATAACAGCACATCAGAAAAGCATTGCCTTTTTTACGGAGAGTTTTTCACATGGATGTTTTTGTCTCCATTATACCTAAACAGAAAATGCCAGCGTTTCCATAGGTAGAACTGATATGCTGCGATTTAGCCAAAATCCCATCCACTTTGCAGGTACTGTAATGAGCAGCTGTTTTTTGCCGTTGCAATTCACAACGTGGTCCGCAGCCTTTATTATTATACTTACTTGTATAGCGCCATCATATTCCGTAGTGCTTTTACAGCCACTGCCCCATATAGTATTCCCTATCAGTATGTCTTTGGAGTGTGGGAAGAAACTGAAGGAAAATCATACAAACACAGGGAGAACATACAAACTCCTTGTAGGGATTCGAACCCAGGACTCCAGCGCTGCAAGGCAACAGTATTAACCACTGCTGGTGCCGATTTTCATGCACAGAATGTCTAGGCTTCACCGATCCTTTGCAAGACTACAACTCCCAGCAGGTCTATATATAATTTGCAATCCCCCCCCCCCATTTACTCGAGTTACAAATGAAGTAACTTTACATACTGGACTGATAATCGCTTAATGTAAATACTCATCAATCTGGAAGGCGTTAGTGCCTCACATCGTGTTTGCTATGAGCACGGTAATCGTGTAGTATAATCCGCCCAGCATCAGTGTAGTCAGATGATACAATGTGCAGTATTGGCAGTGTATGACGGCTAAGCACGGAGGTGGATTATACAGGTGCCGCTCCATGTGACCACAGCGCGATACCGGCGGCATCACAGAACCGCAGACGTGCAGTATCAGGGCACAGACCGCAGTAAGCTCGTGAATGAACACGATCCTAGTCAAATACATAAAATATAGTAGATACCGTCACATACCCCTGTATCCCGATCACCAGCACTCCAGCCCCCGCTACCTCACCACCGGGGAGTCACGTTGCCGGATTCACCCGTGCGAGCGGCCATCTTGCCTCATGACGCACTTCCGGGAAAGTCGCGATTGTTCTACGTCATGATTTAGTGCCGGGTAATCTGGGAGGCGTTCTTTGTATGAATGTGTAGAATCGTCCTATCCCTCAGAAGCAGGAGGGCAAAGGACAGAGCCGGCAACTACAGCGCCCCCAGGAACAGGAGGAGAAGGCCGGCTGTCGCTGCGTGATGACGTATGACAGGAAGTGACGAGGGACAATAATATAACAATAGCAGTGTAATAAGGTAAGTGATAGGAATATGACATTGGTGTGTCTGTGTGCGGCCGGTGGTGGGGATCACTGCGGTATTTTTATCGCATGTCTGCTCCAGTTTTTGACACCCAGCGATTGTTCGGAGGTCCGTCCTAATGAATCCGGGGCGCATGTCATTAAGTATAAGGGTGGATTCACACACAGCGTTTTTTGCAAGCGGCTTAGTGCCAGTGCCAGAACGTGAAGTCTAGGTCATACTTGAAGACTTTTGGTGATAGATATAATAGAGCTATAGATATTTTTGGTGCCCCCTCGTGTTCTCCTTTTTGTGACTTGGCTATGCAGGTCACTGGCCATTGTCATGTATGTTATTTCTGAGGGTCTGGAGTATATGTATGGTATGTGTCCTCTTTCTATGTCTCATAGCTGTTTTGAATGAACTTCTGACTTTGGTTCAAAAATCAGCAACAAGAACTTGTTCTAAAAAAAAAAAAAAATGTTTGTGAATCCACCAAAAAAAATGGCGGCCCATCTACTGAGTAATAAAGACCTACATTCAGATGTCACTCACAGCTTTCAGGTGCGGATCCGTCATGAGCGAAATCAAAATCACAATTATTCAACATTTTATCTCAATTACGATTAAATAATGACTACTGTAGGACACTCCCCTTCTTACATGCCACACCCCCATTTATGTACCACGCCATGCCACTGAATTTGTTTTTAGTGACTGCCATAGATGGCGCTATACTTAGCTCCTCTCCGATAATACCGTAGAGATGAATGAAGCAGCGGTTCCTGGCCAAAAATCTGCCCGTCCACCCAATTTCTCACTGCTATACAAAACCCTAATTCATGGAGAGATGACACCTGCCATCAGCTCATTTGTATACATCTCTCCTCCATTTCTCCATGAATTAAGGCATTGTATAGCAGTGAGAATTTAGGCAGGGGCGGGCGGATGGTGGTTTTTGGCCAGGAACCTTCCAATTATCCTGTTAAAAGCAGAATGAAAAAAAAAAATGCCTGATCTCTCCCTAAGGTTAAAGTAGTCCTCCCCAGTGGGGTATAAATACCAATACACGCAGCGTGTTTCTATCGGGTGGGTCAGTCAGATGCACGGCAACTGTCGCTGCAGCCCTCAGTGCTGTCACGTACGGTACAAAGGGCTTGACTTAGGTCAGTCGGCTTCTTCCCGCTCGGTTTTGGGGGATTTTTTTTAACTCCTACATCCGCTTGTCTGGCATTCAACTTACTGGAGAGTTCAAATACAAGACGCTCGGCTCATTTAATACGTCGCCACAATCTTATCAAGCCATGCAAAGCTAACCATTTTTTTAATCAATATGTAAGTGCTTTGGGGGCGGCCCAATTAGCTCGCTCGCTCTCTCGCTCTCTCTCTCTCTCATGCATAGATGGTTGCAAAAGGAAGGTCGTGAGACAGGGCACATCATTTAGGCTCCTATATTCAAACATACTGCACCTGTGGTGGTCTGGCACTTTATTGTTGGTGCTTAATAGGGTAGCCATGAACATTAAAAAAAAAAAAAAACTATACCCTTCCTTATACTTCCATTTCCAGTAGCTCCAGCCTCAGTTTTTAGGTCCGTGGGTTGTTTGTGTCAGGTGACCACTGCAGCCAGTCCCAGGTCTGATCAGTCACCTGTTCAGAAATGGCACATCTCTCCTGTCACGCGCCCTTTTTGAAGACGTCACCACTGAGGCCATTTTGCAGCACTATTAAACATTTGAAAGAAAGAGTTGGACAAGGCTCAGTAATGTGTCAGGTTTAGTGTTCCACATGACCAAACGTCCACTCTTGCATATGTTTGTAAATATTTCTTTAGGTGTTTAGACTTTCAGGTATAAGAGATAACGGAGTGATTATGGAGACAGCAGTTATTACTTGTAATACTATTACAGTATCACATACCTTCAGTTATAAACAACTTTTCATAAATGTATAGCACTGGTGAATATAAGCATCTTTGTAATATATTTCATTAACAAAATCTGTTTCCTTTACCCTTTCTTAAGGTGTTCTCCTGCTCCTTATCTTCAATCTTCCTGCTTGTTTCCATGATATGTATTCTACCTCCCACATACCCCTCCTTTCTTCATAGACTAATAAGGAGCAAGTTACTGCATGAAAAGTGGAGAAGAAAAGATATTTCTTTAATAAGTTATATTACAAAGTTTTCACCTGTACTATTCATGTATGAATAATAGTTCATAACTGGACGTACGCTTTAAAGAAATGGCTGCTTTCAGAGAACAAACGAGATATCACTAGGTGTGTGATGTTCAGCAGAGTAAATAGCTTTAATTTAACCCAGATTTCTTTCATTTTCTAGCTTATCGGGGTCCGCACATCCCTATGATGCAGAATTAACAACGAGGCTGTAAATGAGCTGCTGATTAACCATGTCCTCCCTGAACAATCTGGAGGGCTCTACCGAGCTGTCTGGAGAAGAGTGCGTGAGCTTCTGTCTGTCCAGCATGCCTGACATCAAGGTGGAACATGTCATGGAGTCCAACCCTGAAGAAGGAAGCGCTCAAAATGTAGCAATGGGGATGAAATTCATTTTACCAAATAGATTTGATATGAACGTCTGTTCTCGCTTTGTCAAGTCATTGAATGAAGAAGACAGTAAAAATATCCAAGATCAAGTGAACTCTGATCTGGAAGTAGCCTCCGTCCTGTTTAAAGGTTAGCAATTGCACAGACTTTATTCTGCAGTCATTTGGTGCTCCCTTCTATCTGCCCCTTCTATTCTTAGTAGATTGGCAAACATGGTATGTTTCTCTGGTGTATAGAAAATCATTCTATGTTGTTGTGCTGGATCACCAGACTCCCCTCTGAAGGTGTGTGTGATATCAGTAAGTCCAGCAATGCTGAAGTCTCCTAAAGGGGTCGTCTCAATGAAAATACACAAGAAGAGAGTGGTCCTCAGCGTGGCGAATCTGACTAGTCCATGCATTACATATACAGACCTTCATATGAATGCAATATAATGCTGCTTGTCTGTCTGGTTACACAGTCCTTCGCTCAGCGATCACTGGTGGTCAGAGAAGCCAGACCTATAGTGATTGTAGTTAAAAAGCGGAAAGATTTATCAAGTTTATATAGATTCAATGTGTAAACCAGAACACTGGCATAAATGATGGTAAATGGGATGACTCTGCCACACCTGCTTCCTTTTGGAAAGTAGCAAAGGCAGCATAAAAATGATAAAATGGCCTAAGGTTTCTGATTTTTTATTTTTTTAAATATCAGAAAACCATCATAGATAGATCTCCCCCGTTGTCAGGGATGCACGTAAATTAATCCGCTGCAGTTGTGAGATTAACATCTAAAGTTATTCCTATAATTTTGCAGGTTTTCTTAATATTGCTTTTTCCTCTTCACTCCAGCTGAATGCAACATACACACCTCCCCATCCCCCGGCATACAGGTCAGACATGTGTACACCCCATCCACAACCAAACATTTCTCTCCTATCAAGCAATCCACCACTCTCACCAACAAACACAGAGGCAATGAGGTGTCCACTACGCCCCTGCTGGTCAATTGTAAGTACTTGGTTCTCTGTTTTGTTTTTTTCATGTGATATTATCACACACTCTATGGAGAAGGGAAATGATATTGCCCATTTATGAAGACATTTAGAAGAGGGCTAAGAGAAGCGCGGACAGTGCAGGGTTCCAAGGAAAGCTTCTCCAGCATTGTTGCTTCATGAATAATACAAGTATTTATGTATATAGACATGTCAGGGGAGGTGATGGCTACATTGTAATAAGGTAATGCACTTTCAATTCCGTAACATTTTCAACATCTTTCTATTATTGAACATAGGGACGTTCTCTTTTTTTACATGTGGAGGCTGAAGACTGATACCGATCTAAGGTTCTGTATAGAGGGCTCCATTGTGTTCTGCACTACTATAGTCACAGCAGAGCCCTGTATAAGTTAATAGTCTGTTGGCTTCTCTGGTTTCAGTTGTGTGAGGGCCCGTTCACACGGAGTAAACGCGCGTGTATTTTGGCAAAATACACGTGTAAAAATAAGACTCCCATTGACTTCAATGACATTTTTTTTTACACGTGTAAAAAAACACATCAAAATACACGTATAAAATGTCATTGAAGTCAATGGGAGTCTTATTTTTACACATGTATTTTGCCGAAATACACGCATATTTACTCCGTGTGAATGGGCCCTTACAGATCCGACACTGGTTGAAGCTTTATTTTATAGAAGCCACAATACTAACACAGACAAAATACTTAGATTTATCACAGGTTATATAATCCTCTGTGAGCTAAACTGAGTGTACCTCACACTGACACCTTGTAATAATCTACAAGTAAAGAAGAGAGACTTGTGCTGCTGTATTCAGTCCACAGAATACATTGTCTACAATGGATACAATTGTATCCACCATTCTGCTGTGGACAAGATAGATATGTACAGACTCTGGTGTATACAGAATTTTCAGCCAGGGACAGCAAGCAGAGATCTTGGATATGGTGAGGAATATAAACACAATGTATATTAGAAATTTGGAGACCCATCATTATTGGAAATACATAGCATAACCTCTCTGTTGGGGGGCGTTCACACTACCGTCAGTGTCTGACAGGTAGTGTCCGCTCCTAGTGTCCGCTCAAAATCTGTCACGGACACTAGGAGCGGACACTAGCTGTGTCCGTGACACCTGTCATTTATTTAAATGGGCATCGGGTGCGTTCTTTTGCACTCCGTGCCCTTCCTTCCCTGTCCGCATGTAAAGATGTCCGACTTCTCAAGCAGACAGAAGAACCCTACATGTCGGGTTTTTCTGTCTGCTTGAGAAGTCGGACATCTTTACATGCGGACAGGGAAGGAACGGCATGGAGTGCAAAAGAACGCACCCGATCGCCATTTAAATAAATGACAGGTGTCACAGACACAGCTAGTGTCCGCTCCTAGTGTCCATGACAGATTTTGAGCGGACACTACCTGTAGGACACCGACAGTAGTGTGAACGCCCCCTTACAATCATACTGGAACGATTTTGTTGCGAGCAATGTTCTCTTTGTTCTGCTTTGTCCCTTCCACAGCACTGTCTGTACACCAGCTTGCTGCTCAAGGGGAGATGGTGTATCTGGCAAGTCGTCTTGAACAAGGTAAAGCGTCATTCTCATTCCTGCTGTATTCTCTTGTAATTGAGACTAGCTATGGAAACACTTATTTTTACTAACATAAGAGATCTCATAGATTGTGTTGAAATTATACAAACATCTTCCGTGAGTGAGCTTATGTTTCTTAAAGGAGTTTTCTAAGACTTCAATATTGAAATTGTATCCATGTATAGATCATCAATGTCAGATGATCAGCCGTTTCAAGGGATTGAAGCATGTCATGTCCCAGAAAACCCTTTTAAAACCACTGCCATATTATATTGAAGGTTGGCAGGAGAAGGAAGGGGTGCACAAGTATTTCTCCAGTCCTGCGAGATGGAATGGACAGTCTTACATTAAGGGATCTGCAGAATAATTAGTAACTAATAATTTTTATTTTATTTTTTTTTTTAATTTGCTGCTAACGGGTTTTTATTCTTTTGTCAGAAAACGTCATTAACCTCACAGATGAGGAAGGTTTCACACCACTTATGTGGGCGGCAGCTCATGGACAGATCGCCGTAGTGGAATTTCTACTTCAGAATGTAAGAAATGGAAAAAACTTTCAAATAAGTTGCGCATTTTACATACAAAAGACAGAACTGGGGCTGTTTTAATGTATTGAAACTCTGAAATCTGTTGTTTATTCAGGGCGCGGATCCTCAAGTCCTCGGTAAAGGTCGTGAAAGTGCTCTGTCACTGGCATGTAGTAAAGGATACACAGATATTGTAAAAATGCTGGTGGAGTGTGGAGTGGATGTCAATGAGTATGACTGGGTAAGATTTTACTGTGAAAATTCTATAAAATGTATATAATAGCAGAAAGATGAATAAAGAACCAGTGTAATAATAAGGTTATAACATTACACCTTCTTATTTACAGAATGGCGGGACACCCTTGTTATACGCTGTCCATGGCAATCATGTGAAATGTGTGAAAATTCTTCTAGGTGAGTGTACACTAGGTGTAGATGTAAGGATGAGTTACCAGGATGTGTATGGACACTTTTAAACCATTTCCATGATTACATATACTTCCAATAAAGACTCATGTACTTGGCAGAGCTTTGTGCACGAAGCCTGTATGGTGGCACACAATGTCATATTACAGATCTGTAGGCTATATGTTTGACATTACATAGTCCTGACATCCAGCCCCATAATATTGCCATAATAAGGCTTCCAGTAAGAAATGTTTATCTTAGGTCAGAACTTAAAACCACTGTATGCCTCCAAGTAAACTTAGGGGAAAAGAAAGATATGGTATAGATTAAAAGATTATGAATTCAGACTTTGATTCAGGAACAGTAGGAGATAAGACCGGTTTCACATGGGTCACATTTGCTGCAGAAATTTTCTGTAGCAAATACCATGAAATTTACAGCAGGAAATTTATACTATGTCTTGAAGATTTTATTGTGGTTTAGCGAACACCGATTTCAAAAGTTAAAGGGGTTGTCCAGTTTCAGACCAATATTTAGATACAATTATTATTGTTTGTATAATGGAAAGTTGTACAATCGTCCAATATACTTTCTGTATCAATTCCTCACGGTTTTCTAGATCTCTGCTTGCTGTCATTCATTCTGCTATCTTGTCCATACAGATCAGTCCATAGTCATGTGATGTACACATAGGTGCACGGCTTGTTATAGTCATAGCACAGTGATCAGACATCTGCCTGGTAATGAGCTGTGTGTCCCTCATATGACAATGGACCATATGTCAGATAATCTCGGACTGATTTTAATCTCCTAGAAGTAAGTAGAACGAATGACAGCAAGCAGAGATCTATAAAGCATTGAGAAATTGATACAGAAGAATAACACTTATTGTTCTGAAACTGGACAACCCCTTTATGGTGTGTTCACACAGCGGAAAATGAAGAGGAATTTCTCTTTATTTTCCGCTGCCGGTATTTTTACCGCAGTGCATCAGCATTCCGTCACAGCATCTCGCTCCTGATTAGACCCAGATGAGTGGGCTTAAACAGGAGGGAGTCTTGAGCTGTGAACCCCTCAGTTGAATCCGCCACAAAATCCACGTCAGGATCGAGCTGGACGCTACTTTTTTTTCCATGTCCTGCTGCGATCTCTGCCTCTCATTGAAAACAATGGGAGGCAGATTCCGGGAGGAATCTGCTCCAGATTTGGGGGCAAAATTCGCCCCAAAACCGCGGTAAATTCAACTGATTTTTAATTTTCTACAATAAAAAATAAATAAATCAATATACTCCCCTTACTAATCTTTCTCGGCTCCTGTGCTGAGCCTTCCCCGTTCCTCCACCAGTCTCTGTTCTTCTGGCTCCAGCAGTGACACAGGCTGACACGGAACATCATTGCTGGGGGGCCAGTAAGCCCACACAGAACTAGGCAAAGCTCAGCAGAGGAGTAGAATAAGATCGGCAAGGTGATGATACTGGCATTTTTCATTTTAGATTATCCACACTTGCTGATTTTGCTGCAGATCCAAAGGGGGAATCCATAGCAAAATCTTGATTGCATATTTTTACTTGCCCATTGAATTAAATGAGAAAATGTTTCCACACTAGAAATTGACATGCTAGATTATGCACCTGTCAGTTTCCATGTTGGAAAGTTCAGTAACATCCACTTGCCTGCGGCTGTACATGGTTGCAGATTTTCAGTATTCACGACTACACATAAAATCCACAGCTTTTCTGTCCAATATGAATTCATCTGGGGCTAGACTGCAAGTGAAAGCTTTGCTTAGACTTTCTGGCATGGGAAACCATAGAGCTGGAAGATGAATAGGTGGAAGGCTGTGTGAACAGGCCCTTAAAGTGAAAAACTGCATTGACTGCTCAGAAACGGCTTCAGAGCTGGAATCGTCCCACCATTCTTGCCGAGTCTTATCCCAGTTGTGGTTTACTTTCTGGAAAGTAATTTTCTGTAACAGAAACTAGGTATCTAGCTACATCACTAAAGCTAAACTAAGCTGTTAGGTGTGTCTTCCAACAAGCTTGTTGACTGTTTCCAGTGACAAACTACAGTGATTTCATCTCTGCTGGGAAGGCTTAATCTTCAAGCAAACAAAATTCATTGAAAGCTCAGTGAGGTTAATAGAAAAATGCAGCTTTGGTATAAAACACAGGATGTAACTTGTAATGTATATAGGTTGTATATAGATATTTAATCCTCTGCTTTTATATGGCCCCGTGAGAATATATTACACATGGTTAGGAATTTGGGAAGCATTCAGATATCTATGAAATGTTACTAATCGATGACTTGTTATAATTGGCAGAGAACGGGGCTGATCCGACCATTGAGACAGACTCTGGCTATAACTCCATGGACCTGTCTGTAGCTCTGGGCCACAGGAGTGGTAGGTTATGTATTTACCGCAAACAACCCTCTGGGTCTAGGCCCAAATCCATTCACCTTGTGTACATAGAAGTTATTGTACTCACAACTACATAAACAGCGAGCACGGCATCATGCTCCTTAATGTCAGTATCTGGTTAACATGTCAATATTGCGAAAATTCTGGAGCGTCACTAAGTCAATAGAAAACCATGCTGCAAGTATCATTTGAGGACACGTTCCTGCTATATAATAGATGATTAATGGTTCAGTTCCTATAGATAGACTGCTAGCGTAAAGTCGGTAAACTCTTTATTATGTGTGGTTGCTTATGTTGCCCAATAGCCATTTGCCTGATGGCAATAGTCGTCTTCATAGAGTAATTTCTAAAACAACACCCATTAGTACACGGAAACCTCCTAAGACAGAGCGGCTGACTCTCAAGTGAATTCAGCATGACCTAGTCACTACTGGGGAAAGCCACAAAAATCTCACTGGTTAGTTGGGAGTTTCAGTATCCAACCTGTGGCTGATCACAGGGGCAGCTTCCTTGTAAGAAATGGCTCTCTGGTTAGGACAATCCCTTATGTGTTAACTACACACATGTTTAGTAATTTAACCCCTTAAGCTCACAGACAATTTCTGTTTTTCCATTTAAATTGGTTTAATGTTACACTAAGTTCACACCCATGTCCTCTTGGGGACCCCCTGAACGGACACCTAATCTGTTTAAAAAAGCAAACCCCATAGACTATAATGGAGTCCGCTGGGTGTCCGTCCGTTTTCCTCCCGAAAAGGGCGAAAAATGCGGAGAGAAAAGTGCTGCTTGTAGCACTTTTCTCTCTCTCCAATTTTTTTTTAACCGGTTCGGGGAATGGTATTCAATTGGAGGGCAGCTTGGTAGTGGGAGTCTATCGGTCCACACCAGGTTTGTTCCCTGGTCCCAGGTGAGGCCTCCTGATATGTTACTATGGAAGGAAGCCTAGTAAAAGGGAGGTCTGAGAGTTTTGCAGAGTGAGAGAGTAAGCACTCCTGGGACAGCGTATCGGTTTGCCGCTACATTTACTGACGTGTGTCTCGACCTGCACTAGGTTAGTGAGGTACGCCAATGTATAGCTAGAGCCGGACAGGTTTAGGTTTTCTTTTCTTTGTTTTTGTTTGCTCAGCGTTTTTTTTGTGAATAAAACACCCCTGGATTTTAAACCCACTGCCTGTCTGAAATGTGCCATTGCTGATCCCCAACCGTGCGAGTTAGACCCCCTTACAAGTTTTAAAATAAATAAAGTTGCTTTGTGTGACCCTGAAGCCCATAACTTTTTTTTTTTTCTTTTATCATAGCCTTGTGAGAACTTGTTTTTGCAGAGCTGAGCTGTAATATTCATTGGTACAATTTTGGGCAGCATAGAACTTTTTGATCACTTTAAAATAATTTTTGGGAGGCCAGAAATTTGGGCATCATGTGGGTTAGTCACTTATTTCCAGATGCTGTGGTCCCACATAAGTTTTATTAAAACCCTTCAAACATGGCAGCTGCTCAGCTTCTGTTTTATCCAGTGAAGACCTGGCAGCAATACCCACTATCAGTGACCACATGTATGTATATGTCCTTGTGAAATGAGGCTATTCTATATATAGGTGTTACATCTGTCTGATACATCATGAATGGTGACCACACATCTAACCATCTTGTCTTTACTCTTTCAGTTCAGCAAGTCATCGAGAATCATCTTTTACAACTTCTTCAAAGTATCAAAGAATAATGGACACTTTTCTATGACAACAGAAGATGTGGATAGTTTGTATCATGCAGCAAAGTGTTAGGGTTTCTTTTACAGCATTGGGTATATGACAGTTTTTACCATGTGTTTTCCCCCGGATGCTAGACTGGTGGACATTTCTCTAGCTGCTGCTATACCACAGAGACTTCTTCTTGCAAAAACTAATTATGGATAGTAAGGGGAAAAAACGTAGCCAAGTCCACTTTCTATACTGTAAATCATTGCTCCTATGGTCCTCGGTGCTTCTTCCATGTTATTTATCTTTTTTGGTAAGACTCAGACTAACATTGATTATGGATACTGAATTTCTCTTAGCAGATCCAGCAGTTTTTGGTGAGATCTGCCAATAAGTATAGTGCATGCCCTGGCGCGTACTATTGGGTGTATAGGGAACTGTCATTTTTGTTGTTTCTTTCATAGATGTAGATTGGATGAGGTGCTATAGCAGGGGTAGGGAACCCTCGGCTCTCCAGCTGCTGTGAAACTACAACTCCCAGCATGCTCCATTCACTTCCATGGGAGGTCTAAGAACAGCAGAGCAAGTATGCATGCTGGGAGTTGTAGTTTTGCAACAGCTGGAGAGCCGTACGTTCCCTACCCCTGTGCTATAGGGAGGGACCTATAAATCGACCTGGGTAGGGGAGAAGAGAAAGGGGGATCTGCCCGGTGGACACTGCATTGGGGTCTTTTTAAAATTGAGGGTCAGATTTTCTGAAGAAAAGAAGGCTGAATTTTGGTGTATTTGTGCCAAAAACTGTCCTTCATAGATTGCACCTCATTTAATCTGTATTTTAGACACTTTTTATGACGTGTTCATGACTTACTGAAATGAGGGCATTGTCTGCAGTGTGAAACTATGCAGGAAAGAAATTGCACCAAGACACTGGAAAGATAGAATAGACCGTGTATCATCCAGCGTCAGTCACTTTGCTGAATCTGACACACTTTAAGACTGTCTAGTCTAGGTTTGCACTCTATTACCATTAGTGAATCTGCTCCTATCATGTTTGCTTCTAAAACACTCCATTTTGGGTATGCTTTGGTCGGATGAGCAGATTTTTCAATAAGAAACAGGAACTGTAGTAGACCTGGCTAGTCAATGTATTACATGGACAGCCAATCATTTTGTAGACGACAGCTCCTCCTCCTTCTAAAGGGGTTGTCCTGGGAGTTAAATTTAACTTAATTCTTCCAGCAGATTCTTCATGATGGACTTGGGGGTTCCGACAAGGTTCCGACCCCAAGTCACGTGATCAGAACCAGCCCCGCTATTCGGCGTGCTCATCCCCTCCTGTGCAATGGAGGCTAGCTGACTGTAGTAAAGCAGTGGAGCAGCGAGCCAGTGTCTGGGGCTGGTCCTGATCATGTGACTTGGGGGGAGTGGGAACCCCCAGGTCCATCATGAAGAATCTGACAGATGAATTCAAGTAAACTTGACTCCGCAGACACCTCATTTAATTCTAGTCTCTATCCTGACCCTATGTTAGCAATACGGTAAATATAATAAATGTTACAGTCATTAGATCCCTTTACAAATGATGTTCTGTCCTGAGTGAACGACACTTTGTGTAAGGAAAAAAATGATGCATTATTTATTTTAATTTTGCACAATATTAAATTATGTATTTATGGATTTTAGAAAAATGCACTTTTACTAGTTGTCATATTTTGTATGTAGTAAGTCAGTTCCCAGTTAGAGGGCAAAGTGATAGTGTAATATGCATATGTCTCCTCATGTCCAACTGTGTTTTATTGTGTCGCTCCGTGTATGTTCATATTGTTTCAGATGTATATATGATTGCTTTAGCGTATGTATATACGTGTGTATGACATATGTTGGCTGTGTGTATCTTTACAGACGGATATACAAATTTAAAAAAACAAAATTTTCTTGCATGATTATTCTTTATTTGTAGATACAGGTTTTTGGAGAGGAATCTTCTTTGGTGTCAAGCACTGAACTATTTAGTGTGACACACATAGAATTGTGCCCAAGAATCCAGAAAATACATAATGTAAGGCTGAGGCCACATGTGGAAATGCGTCACATTTGGCTACCTTGGAAACTTGGTGTAAAAAAAAAACAAAAAAAAAACGCAGTGCTTTACAGTCTCAACAAAGTGAATGAGCTGTGATTTAATCCAACACACAAAGACACACCTCGTAGTATCATGCTGCTTTTAATTTCTTGATCCATTTCCTGAACAGTGGTATATAAAGGGTCACTAACTTTTCAGACAACGTAATCTCATTTCATACATGTGGTTCTGGACCAAAATGTAATGCACTTTAATAAAAATAAAAAAAAGTGGCTTCTTTCTGCCTGAAAAACCTCTGTAAAGTTACCTGCCATTAGGTGTCTCCCTTCAAGCTAATTTGCAGTTTACTACCTGTAATTAGGAAAGGTCCTTTTTCTGCACAATGAGTGGAGGGGAAGGTTCAGTTCTGCCTTCATACAACAAATGGAGAAGGGAGGGGTTGATTCTCCTCACAGCATGTCTGTAAACTAACAACGTTGAAGAAGTCCAGCGTCAACCAAGGAGTGTAAATAAAAATTAACCTTTATTCTTCCATTAAAAAGCAGATCATATCACAGCCGTTAGGGTAAGAAGGGAGGGGTTGATTCTCCTCACAGCACGTCTGTAAACTGCTTGCTTTGTTCAAAGGACGTAACATTCCACACATCTCACATTTTACAATGTAAGAAATTGGTTCTTTGTACTTGTATCTACTTCTGGGTGCTTGTGTGATTACAGATGGAATATTATTCACAGACACTATCAGCAGATTTCCAGACTGTGCTCATAGATTCTTACAATGGAAGAGGTTTTGACTAAGATTATTCTCTTGTAGAAAAATACACATTGTTAGAGACGCCAGTCTTTGTGACTGAAGCCTCCCTGTATAGAAATTAGTCAAATTTATTAAAGGGATTCTACCACTAAATCGCTTTTTTTTGTGCTTTAGACATCGAAATAGCCTTTAGAAAGGTTATTCATCTCTTACCTTTAGACGTGGTCTCTGCGGCACCGTTCCTTAGAAATACTTGTTTTAACCGGTATGCAAATGAGTTCTCCGCAGCAATGGGGGTGGGCCCCAGCACTCAAATGGCGAGAGAGCTCTCTCCAGCGACGCCTCCATCTTCAGCTGCAACCTCGCCTCTTCTGTCTTCCATGTCAGTCCAACCTCCAACGCCTGCGCAGTAAGCTCCTGTATTGAACTACCGGTGGCCATTTTTGGGAGGCCGCTCTTGCTCTTGTAGTTCAATACAGGCCGCAAAAATGGCTGCAGTATGCTCCTGTATTGAACTACAAGAGCAAGAGCGGCATTTGACCGCTGGGGCCCGCCCCCATTGCTGCGGAGAACTCATTTGCATACCAGTTAAAACCGGTATTTCTAAGCAACGGCGCAGTGGAGACCACGTCTAAAGGTAAGAGACAAATAGCCTTTCTAAAGGCTATTCCTACGTCTAAAGTGAAAAAAAAAAAAAGCGATTTAGTGGTAGAATCCCTTTAACTCTGGCTTCAAAATAAAATCATTAGTTTGATTTACGTTATACAATTATTGATATATTATATAATTAGATATGGTTATTGGTGTTAGAATAGCTGTGGCCAAGATTTCATAAACTGCTAACCTTGTGGAGTCCTCTTGTGTAATGGCATGGAGAGTATAGTGTTAATTATGCGAACAAAGAAGAACATCAAGTGGAATGGGATCCTGTGGATATAAACAACTCATTGATGAAAGATCACAGGAGGATGTCAGGAATCATTCTGATGTACAGTCAGGCTGCGGCCCCACGCTTTTTTTTGTTGCATATTTTTCTGCGTTTTTTTTTAGCCAAAGCCAGGAGTGGATTAAGCAGAAGGTTGAATTATAAGAGCTTCCTATGTATTTCCCATTCCCTTTGTAGCCATTCTTGGCTTTGGATCAAAAAACCGCAGCAAAATCTGCAACAAAAAAAAGCTGCATTTCCGCAATGTGGAGTCTTAGCCTCAATGAAACTGCAGCTGAATACAATACCGGTGTCCAAGTAATGTGTCCGAATACACAACCCATTCCTTAGCCCGGATGGACTATAAATATCCTTTAGATTGGGGCCCCATGTTGCGGAAACGCAACTTTTTTTGTTTTAGATTTTGTTGCGGTTTTTTGAGCCAAAGCCAGGAGTGGGTTGAGCAAAAAGTAGAAGCATAAGTATTTACTAGATATTTCCCATTTGTTTTGTAGCCATTCTTGACTTTTGCACAAAAACCCGCATCACAATTTGCAACAAAAAAAATGTTTCCGCAACGTGGGGCCTTAGTATGTTCCTTTGCCAACTATAGGTAGATCAATAGGAAAAATGATTACTTGGTGGACACGCAAGTATACTGGAGAAAAATGAAACATCCCATTGAAACTGTGTACATAATAGATTTCCCCTCACTAGAGAAGAGGATGCAATGGACACTTACACGCCTGTTGTGTGTATCACGTGTCGGAGCGCTCCACTTCATGTCATTCCTCAGGTCTGTACTCAGTCACTGAAGCATTGATAAGTACTTACAACAACAGTAACCCAACACACCAAACAAAGCCCAATAAAGTGGTAGTTGTGAATAGAGGGGTTTGTACAGGTGTGCTGCTTATGTTTTTTTTTGGATGTGCAATAAACCTTAACCGAAATCTCATTCACACCCTGGCGAACCATTATCCTCTGCGGATGGATGATCTTGTGTATTCGTTCACCAATTCTAGTCTCTTGGTGATGGCGTTGCTAATAAACTTCAATGTAACGTATTAGTTCTTTGTATTATGGTAACCTCCTCATTCTGGGAGGTCAATCACATAGCAAGCTGTTTATTCTCGGTCATATTATATACCAGAACAGAAATGAGATAACCTATTAGCCAAGTTATGGCGTGCCATTTTGGAATTTTTTTTTGTCTGTTTTTCACTTTTTAAACATTTTTTATGGTTTATGCTTTTTTTAAATAGCACGAAATACTAAAACCTGTGACATGGATGTGGTATTTTCTTAAATAATGCCCCCCATAAGGTCATAATAGATTTTTCGGGGCATTTTAACATTACATATAGACACTTTCCTGGATTTTGCACTCCACAGCTTGACATGGGGGCTCGCTCCAAAAGTCAAACAATGTCCAACAAAAGAAGAGAAGACATGGCGGCACACTTGATCCTTATTCAATACTTTATTCCCAAGATATAAAACAAAGCAGCCATAGCCGGTCACAGCAACAGGCCATATATAGACACAAGGAGATTATATATCTTGTATAAAGGTATGTTCATACTCACGCTCCATTGGGCTTCCATTCCAGTCTCCTTTTTTGCCTACCAATTTTTTAGTGCAGAAATCTAACAGAGCCTTCAATACAGATGTAAACCTAGCCAAGGGGGCAACACAGTGGCTCAGTGGTTAGCACTGAAGCCTTGCAGCGCTGGAGTCCTGGGTTTGAGTCCTGCCAAGGACAACAACTGCAAGGAGTTTGTATGTTCTCCCCATGTTTGTGTGGATTTCCTCCCATACTACACAATGATATACTGATAGGGAAACGTAACTTGTGAGCCCTATATGGGGCTCACAATTTACATCTAACTACTTCCGGACCGCCCATAGACTATAAACGTCCGGGAAGTGGTTGCCTAGTTCTGAGAGAACGTACCGGTACATCCAGTCAGAAAATAGAAACTGCACGGAGATCGTGCAGCTACTGAAGCTGGGAGCCGGCTGTAACTTCAGCCGGAGCTCCCAGAGAGATGGCAGGGAAGGTTTATTCCCTTCCCTGCCTTCTCGATAGCTGTGTATACAGAGCTCAATGAGCGCTGTATACACGGCTATGGGTGCTGCCATGATGTGGCCTCCCTCTCCCTCTGACCCAGTGGTCACGTGATCCGCCAGGAGCAGCGTCTTGCAAGAGCTGCTGGGTCCTACAGGACCCAGATCAGCTCTGTATACTGTGTATACAGCGTGCAGGAGGCTGGATTTCTCCTGCAACTGAGGCTAAATGTAACAGCCCCAGCTGCAGGGGAAATCAGCCTCCAGTACAAAAAAAAAAGTGATCAGATGTCCCCAAAGGTCTCTTATCACCTTATGGGGACACAATCTGAAAAAAAAATATTATTATTATTTTATAATGTAAATAAAATAATAATAATAATTTAAAAAAATATGCTAATAAAACGCCGTTATTAAAGGTTATAGCTCCACCCCTGACGACACCATACAAAATAAAAATTACCGTAACGGAGAGGAAAAACTATTTTATAAAGTTTTTCAGTGACACTTTGTGTTATTAAAAAAATAATAATAAATTGAAAACCAGACACAATTTCCCTCCTATTATGTTTATATTTTCCCAGATATAAAAAAAATTAAAACACATTCGAAAATAAATAAAATAAAAACAACATAAAAATAAAGCCCTATGTGTCCCCGAAAAAAAAGACGCAAAAATTGGTTGACTGAGACAAACGGGAAAAATGTTACAGACCTCAAAACCGCACATACAAAATAAACCTAAAATGTGTCTGGTCCTGGACCACAAATTGGCCCGGTACTGAAGTGGTTAAAAAAAAAAAAAGTGAACTTGGCCATTGCTGTGATGTTATTCTTAGCGGAATCCAATGTTTCAATAAATGAACTCCATTGACAAATGACTTACAATGAGAAGATGGCAAAGCGGCATGGAGTTTACTAGAAGTGCCGTCCACAATGTTACTGCTGGGAGAGCCACTCAATATTGTGAATGTGTTCTCCTTCTCAAGAAAGGAGGGAAAGAAGAAGGAGGAGCTGAGCAGTATTGCACAATGGGAATGGTATAAAAGACAATGTTGAGGTTGAGCTAGCTGTAATATCGCTGTGACACGGCCAGACTCCACATAGCCTGCATATAATAGAGGCGCAGGGGCTTAGTCTGTAAGTACAGTAAATATTGCCATGTAGTCACCTGAACACACCGTACACCTGCCATGAGACGCTTATGTAATCTGTCTATAATAGTCACATTACATTACTAATAGCTGCTCATCTAATAGAAATTACTTTCTGAGCGGTTCTTGTGCGCTTGTTCACACTTGTTTTCTTGTGTCAGGTTTCTGCTGCTTCTTGACAGTCAGAATAGTGTTGTGTAGTGTAATGTCATTGTGAATAGTTTTATTTCTGGCTGACATTTATATTGCTGTGTATGGAATTTATAGACTTTCTTTTGACTATAATGGGGTCCGCTGTTCATCATATGTAATAAAAAAAATGCATGAATTATAGAATGTTTTTTACATCAGAAATTCCAAACAGTAATAAAAAAAATGTAAAAATAATAATACCGTATATACTCGAGGGAAATGCAGCAGCTACTGGAAAATTTCTAAAATTAAAATGGCCGGAGTTTTTGGGTGCAGTAGTTGATGGGTGCTGGGGAAGGGGAGGGGGTGTTTTGGTTGTCTATCTGCCCCTTCCCTGAGCTTGAGGACTGGGTTTTTTTTTCCCCCACTTGGAATTCAGCCTGGCTGAATATAGGGGATCTGCAGTGCTCCTATTAACCCCTTCCCGATGGAACAGGAGCACTGCAGATCCCCTATATTCAGTAGACCGGGCACTGTCAGACACAGGGATACCTAATGTGTATGTGTTTCATAGTGATCTACTGTTGTATGTATTCTAGGGAAAGGAGTGATTTACAACTTTTGTTAAAAAAAATTTAAAACTTATTTTTTCCCCCACTATTTTATGGGAGACTCTATACATTGATATTGCGGCTGGTCATAGACATCCCCCCCCCCCCCGCCCCCGCAAAAAAACCCCAAAACAATAAAAATAAAATAAAATTTTTGCTGGCTCGAGTATAAGCCGAGGGGGGCTTTTTCAGCACAAAAACTGTGCTGAAAAATTCAGCTTATACTCGAGTATGTACTTAGTTTTTAATAGTATAATGTTAAAAAATATGTATCCCCAAAAACACTGTATTAAGATGAATACATTTATTAAATTGATATTAATCCTTGGACATGAACAATAACCAACCAAAACGGACCATAAACATAATCCGTATATAGGAATGGTGACATATCTAGACATATCATTCAGGAATGGTGACAGGTCCTCTTTAAATAATAGTTAGGTAAATGGAGGGGACGTCCCCGTCCTACCCCATACGTTGGTAAATGATTCAGATGATTTTGTTTCCTTCTCTGAAATCCTGATCTATTATATTCATCAATGACATCCAAGGACGCCACTTGTGCTGCACTTACAATAGTAATAAAACCCCAAGCACATTGTCATCTTAGACTGTATTGAAGTGTTAGAGAAATATGATGCAGTAATATCTTGCCATACAGCTTGGCATACTGATACATCTCTTACACTGGTCACTGATCACAATACATAGATCTGTTTACCGCACTTGTATTTTTTCATTTGCCCAGTCCTCTCCTCCATGGATGCCCACTCTGGTGCCAGTACTGTTTGGCTGAGAAAGTCACACCTCGGTGTCCTCATGATACCATCCTATAACAGACTGTTTTCTTACATAAGCAACAATTAACCCCTTCCCGCCGATGGCACTTTTTGACTTCCTGACCAAGCTCGATTTTTCAAAACCGCCATGTGTTACTTTATGTGGCAATAACTTTGGAACGCTTTAACTTACCAAAGTGATTTTGAGATTGTTTTTTCGTAACACATTGTACTTCATGTTACTAGTAAATTTTGGTTGATATGTTTCGTGTTTAATTATGAAAAAATAGGAAATTTGGTGAAAATTTTGAAAAATATGCATTTTATAAAGTTTGAAATGATGTGCATTGCATACAGATAGTCAGACCGCCAAAATTATATCATAAATCTCATGTCCCAGATCTCTGCTTTATGTCGGCATCAAACTTTAGGCGCCCTTTTAATTTTTATGGACATTATAAGATTTACAAGTGAAACAACAATATTCAAAATTTTCAAGAAATTTCCAAAACCGATTTTTTTAAGTGCCTAATCCAGTTATGAAGGGGTTTTGAAAGACCCTTGTATTAAAGCCCCCCATAAATCACCCCATTTTCAAAACTGCACCCCTTAAATAAGCCAAAACAACATATACCTAGTAATTTAACCCTATAAGTGCTTAACAGGAATTAATACAAAATGGAGGTGAAATTTTCAAATTTGATTTGATTTTACTAATATTTTCGTTTAGCCCTAGAATTTGCACATTCACAAGGGGTTAAAGGAGAAAACGCATCCCACAATTTGTTATGCAAGTTCTCCCGACTACCATAGTACCCCACTTGTGGGTGTAAACTAATATATGGACGCACAGCGAGACGCAGGAGGGAAGGCGCGCCAAAGAGCTTTTAGAGGGCAGATCTGGCTGTGATCAGTTTCAGGAACCATGTCGCATTTACAAAGCCCTTGAGGAGTCAAAACAGTGGAAACCTCTAGAAAGTGACCCCATTTTGAAAACCGCACCCCTCAAAGAATTTATCAAGTGATGTAGTGAGCATTAGTAACCCCGAAGTGAATATGTAAGCTGTGCGGAGTAAATTGGGTACACCAAATCCCATTCTATTTTCCCACTAGCTCCTATGACGCGGACGGGGAAGAGGGGCATTCTGGGGGATCAGCGCTGGTGTATTATCTGTCATAAGCTCTAAATATGGGGTGTCCCCTGAAAACACCCGCACAGCTTACACATTTCCTTCTAGTCACAGCCACTTATGTCCTAATGATTTGGCGACTTTTGGGGTTTTTGTCTTCACATTGTACAAGGTAGATTTTTATTTGTATTTTCTGGCAATGTGGCCATATGAGGGCTTGGTGTTTGCGGTATTAGATGTGTTTTTCAATGCCACCATGTTGGGGCCTGTAACTTATTGACTACATTTTATTAACTCTTTCTGGGTGGGATGTAAAAGGAAACATCAATTCTGGCATTGCTTTTTAGCATTTTTTTTTTTCCCGCGCAGCGTACAGCATAAGTAACATGTGACCTTTATTCTGCGGGTCGCTACGGTTACGGCGATACCCCATTTATATTATTTTTTAATGCTTTGCTATTTCTGCAGAATAAAATTCAATTTAGGGAAAAAAATCAATTATTTTTGCATCGCCATCTTCTGAAAGGCATAACGTTTTTATTTTTCGCTAGACAGAGCTGGTTGAGGGCTTATTTTTTGCGGGAAGATCTCTTCTTTTTATTGGTACCATTTTGGTTTTCATCTGACCATTTGATTACTTTTTATTGAGCATTTTGTAAGGGAAAGGTGGTGAATAATCATTATTTTGTGCGGTTTTCTAAGTTTTTTTTGTACGCCGTTCGCCGTTCGGGTTAAGTAATGTTTTAATTTTATTGATCAGGTTATTACGGACGCGGCGATACCAAATATGGAATGTTTTTTTCTATTTTTCTTTATTTTACATAATAAAACATTTTATATGGGGAAAAAGGGATTTTTGGGGCTTTATTTATTTCTATTTTATTTTAAACTTATTTAAACTTTTTTATTTTTACTTTTTTCCAACTTTTATTTCCTGTCCCCATGGGGGATTGAAGCAGTGATCGGCTGATCACCGCTTCACTACACATACGCTGCAATACACGTGTTACACGTGTATTGCAGTGTATAGGAAGCTGTCAGCCTGTGTGGACGCAAAGGCTGACAGCTTCCTTTTTAGGCAGGATCAACCAGGTACGTGCAGGGGGTAAGTGATGGGGCAGACCCGGGGTCACTGATCAGACCCCGGGCTGCCCCCTACGAACACCGGCACCCCCCGAAACCGGCGCGGGGGGTGCCGATCGCCACCATTTGGAAACCAAACCCCGGAGGTGCTGGCGGTCATGTTGACCGCCGGCATATCAGGGGTTAACACCCGCGATCGGACCCGGTTCCAACCGCGGGTGTTACAGGGCAATGTCAGCCGTAACATACGGCTGTTACCCGCAGCGCATGGTGCGCACACAGGTTCTGTGTGCGCACCATGCGCCCGCAGTAATAGTACGGCGGTTTGCGGGAAGCCCTTCCCTGCAGCGCCGTACTATTACGGCGCATGTCGGGAAGGGGTTAAAGGCAAACTTTCTTTAAAGGTAATGTTTCATTGCACCCAAAAAATTCCATGTAATGCACTTATACCACTACTGCAATATTGCTCAGAGCACTTGGGGACTACTAGGGAGTAAAATACAAGCATAGATTCCTATATGGTAAAGCAGTCCATAGACTTATAAGTGCCCCTTTATGCACAGTGTAGTCATGCCTTGTGTAGTGAATAGGGTTGAGCGATCGGGATCGGAAAAGATCGGATTCCGATCGGCGATCGAGTAAATTTCACAATCGCGATCGGAATTCCGACCCGATCTTTTCCAGCGGGATCGAGATCGGAGGTTATCTCAAGATCGGCTCAACCCCAAAAGTGACTTTTCCCATAGAAAAGCATTGACTAGGGTTGAGGATCGGGATCGGAAAAGATCGGATTCCGTTCGGCGATCGAGCAAATTTCATGATCGAGATCAGGATCGAGATCGGCTGGAAAATGATCGGAAATCGGATTTTAAAATCGATCTTGAAATCTCAAGATCGGCTCAACCCTAGTAGTGAACGATGTAGTCAGGCAATTTGCCAGCCAGAAAACACACTTGTCGCAATGGAACCGGTTCTTTACTTAATCAAGTTCAGATATACATTAGCATAAGAGCAACACAAATCAGCACCGGGGCCTCTCACAAGGGCAAAAGTCTCTCCAGCTAGATGCACACAACAAATGTACAAACCGGTTATGAAAAACTTCCATTTTTCACGGCCATCTTGCACCCAAGTGGCACCCATTATCACAGATCCCCCATGCATTTCAGTGCAAGGAGGGATTTGTGAAAACATCCGAAAATAGGACATGACCTATATTTTGATGGACCACGTCAAAATAACAGACCAGCAAAATAATGGTCATGTGAATAGCCCCCATTCACTGACAGTGAAGTTAATGCTGCTGTGTGATGTCTGTTAAAAAAACATACATTGTTCAACCCTAATGGCCATTCGTTTGTGTCCGTTTTTTCCATCTGTCAAATGGATTTACAAAAAAGTGATATGAATAGCGCCTAAGAGAAATAAAATAAAAAGTTAAATACAAATCCCATATGATTCTCCAGAAAAGGCTGCCGAAATGTTGCAACAATTTCAGCATTGAACACATAGAAAGTTGTAGATCACAAATACAATAGTGATCATTTGGGATTCTGTGATCCCGTCTACAGCACTTCATTATTACATTTGGGTTCTTTCCCTGTTTCTTATAATGAACTTGGATACTATGAGAAAATGAAAATGAGCGGAGCTACTGTATACTGGAGATTTCTGGATTTTTGAGAATTGCTGTTACTATGGACATGTGAGAGAATCGATTATTACTACCTATAACATGACAAAATGGTGTCGCAGATTTACAGCCTGTAGTACGGTGATCGTGACCCCGCTAACCCTGGAACGCACATAGTTACATAGTAGATGAGGTTGGATAAAGACATCAGTCCATCAAGTCCAACCTATAACCCTACAGTTACCTACAGTGTTGATCCATGGGAAGGCAAAAAAAAAAAACCCATCAGGCTCTTGCCAATTGCCCCATTTAAGGGAAAAATTCCTCCCCGACTCCAAATCTGGCAGTCAGTATAAAATCCCTGTATCAGCGTGTCCTTATAATCTAGATTCCATAACCTGTTATATTGTTCTCTTTGAGAAAGGCATCCAGGCCCTCTTTGAGCACAGTCACACTTCTGCAGAACTGATGGTGATTTGCTTGCTGTTGTGCAGCCACCTGATCTTGGGCACAGCAAATTCATTCCGAGAATGAGAAATCTGGTTGTCGCAGGAGTTTCCCTTTGATAGATGCCAACTAAAATAGAATGATTTACTGTTTGCAAACATCTATATCATTATCCATAGCCTCAATATATTTATCTGCACATATTTATAGCTGGAGACTTGTTCTTTATAGACGTCAGTTCCCTAGAAAAATCGCAGCACAATGACTTGATGTCACTACAAGGCACTGATGTGATTTTCATATAAGCCAACCTGACCACAAGTATTTCCCAAGCAGTGAAAATAATCTCCACGTGAGATATGGCATTTGTCAAAATACAATGTACTGTTTATATTTCCACTGTGGTCAGATAATATGATCTGCTAAGGCTAAGTCCACATCTACGCCATTGGAGACTCCGCCACAGAAACCACCAGAAATCAGTCCTGCACTTTATTCTCTGCCACCTTCAGTATGAAAACGGACTCCATTATAGCTAACGCTAGGTTCACACCTGCGTTCAGGGTCTCCGTTCTATGGTTTCCGTCTTCTGCATGCCAGAAGACGGAAACCATAGACCGGGTCTGGCCATGAGCGGCGGTGAGCGTTTTATGCTCTCCGCCGCGAAACCGGATTTTTTAATCCGGACACAGAGTACTGCATGTCCGACTCTGTGTCCGGATTATAAAACATGGTTTCGCGGCGGAGAGCGCAAAACGCTCACTGCCGTTCACGGCCGGACATCTTTCTAACCCATTCAAATGAATGGGTGAGAAAGACTCCTGCAGGTTTCCGTCTCCTGCATCTGTTTTAGGCAGGAAACGGAAACCTCAAGTACGGAGTGCCGGCGCAGATGTGAACGAGCCCTTACCGCTACTTTAGTGTTTCAGCTATCCATCGTTCATGTCCCCCGATGTACCCAAACAACAGAAAGCCCAGGGTCGGAAACGCTGTGAAAAATGTAGCATTTTACAGTAAGAGCAAAGTGGATGGGATTCCAGAAAATCCCATGCCCACTTTACAGTAAAAACCGCGGTGTGGACACGCTGCGATTTCCAAATCCAGTGCAGTTTTGGAAATCAGAGCATGTCAATTATATCTACGGAAACTCTGGTGGTTTCCCCATAGGTATAATTGTAACAGAAAGTCCGCGCAGGAAAACTCTGCGGGAAGACCCACAATGTGTTGCCAAGCTTTTTCCTGCACGCTTTTCTGCTGTTGGATGGCCTGTGGGGCCTTAGCCTAAGGCAGTAAAAAAATAGAAGTACAGATATTAATTGTTTTTTTCTTTACTTGTCAGTAAAATATCGGAGTTACAAGTTTATACCCAGCAATGTAATGGCATCGAATCGGGTGTACCCAGAGCGCCAGGTGAGATCATCTATGGACAAATGCTCTTAGCACTGTGCAGATAATAGAAGAGACTGTCAGTTTGTGAATGTATTACTTATGAAAGGGTTGATGCACACTTGGCAGATTTTGTTGCAGAAATTTCTATGGCTGAAAATCAGCTCTAGTCATCTAGGGTTGGTTCTGTGGCTGGCACATGGATTACTACCAGTTCCAATGAGATAAATTGGACAGTTGTTGAATATTCTGCTACAGAATATACCAGAATGTTCATTGGTATGGGCAGCATATAATGCTATATCATTTTGAGGCAGCCTTGTTCACTATTAGCTTAAATGGCACAGAAAATATTGCGCAGTGGGGCAACACGGTGGCTCAGTGGTTAGCACTGCAGCACTGGAGTCCTGGGTTCAAATCCTGCCAGGAACAACATCTGCAAGGAGTTTGTATGTTCTCCCTGTGTTTGTGTGGATTTCCTCCCATTCTACAAAGACATACTTAAATGAAAAAAAAATGTACATTGTGATCCTTATATGGGGCTCACAATCTACATTTAAAAAGAAAAAAAAATATATTGTGCAGCTTGGCTAATAGCAACTAACAAAGAATACAGCGGACTCTCAGTTATGGGTATTCTGTAGTCCTGAGAGTTGCATTACCCAGACCCGGGTATATCTGCATGTTAGATCTTCTTATTATCCTAAAGATATGAACGCCACTGTACATGCTTTACAGTGGCGTAACTAGGAATGGTGGGTCCCGTAGCGAACTTTTGACATGGGGCCCCCCAACTGACGCTGAAGACCTCGACCAACTGAGCCCTACCGCCGCCACCGCCCCCCCCCCCCCCGCTCATTTCTGCGCACACTATAATGCCCCATACTGGCCCCAGTACACAGTATTATGTCCCCATACTGGCCCCAGTACACAGTATTATGTCCCCATACTGGCCCCAGTACACAGTATTATGTCCCCATACTGGCCCCAGTACACAGTATTATGTCCCCATACTGGCCCCAGTACACAGTATTATGTCCCATTGTGGACACCCATGAACAATTATTATATTCTGGGGTCTTTTCACACCCCAGAGTATAATAATCGGAGACCCAGAGGGATACAAACAACAAACTACTGTTACTTATCTCCCGACTCCCTTGCATTCTCCGTCGCTGTCGGCCATCTTCCGGGACGTCATGTGACTGGGGCCCTGAGTCGTGGGTCATATGATGTCACGCAAGTAGGCCTAAGCCTTCCCGGAGCCTGGAGAGGTAAGTAACACAGTTTTTTATGTTATCTTACCTCTCCCGGGCCTCTGATCGTTATACGTAGGGGTCCTAGTATAATAGTGCTTGTGGGGCCCACGCCGTCACTTACTGATCCCAGCCCCTGCCAGGATCGGTAAGTATATAGGGCCCATTACGGTCTATAAAAAAAACCAAAACAAAAAAACGCAGCGGTAGCGGCTGTCGCCGGGCCCCTAATGTCCTGGGCCCTGTGGCAGCTGCTACCACTGCTGTTACGCCACTGATGCTGTACAGTGACATAAAGCTGCCAGCGAGGTAGACTCAATTTTTAACGCATTTTTCCAGGTCTATGATATCCAGTCTTTAGGATAGGTTATCAATCTCAGATTAGGGGGTTCAGAGACTTGTAACCCCACCAATAAGTTGATTGGTGCTAAAACATTTGGTCAAGTGCAGTGCCATACATGGTATAGTGGCGGTGCTTGGTATTACACCCCATCTCTATTTATTAAAATGGGACTGAGCTGCAGCCAGGTCATGTGACCAATGAAAGACAAAGTGGAGCTCATCCAAGAGCTGCATTTTCTGGGGCCCCAAGTGTCAGACTTTACCAATTTATTATTGATGGACTATCCTACGGATGGATCAATATCGTAGTCCCAGAAGACTCCTTTAGGTTGAGGCCCCGCTCCTGAATTTGGCTAAAAAAAACTGCAGCAAAATCTGCAAGAAAAAAAACTGCGTTTCCTCAACGTGTGGCCCCAGCCTAAGGCCTCGCATATTGTGCCACAACAAAAAAGTGCTGCAGGAAAACCGCTGGTATAATTGGCACGCTGCGATTTCCAAAGTGGTGTGTGGATTAAGTTCACTAGAATCCTATCCATTTTGCAGTCACTTTAAAACGCTGCGATTTTTTCCTGCAATCTTAAATGATTTTGGTTTGGCATCAATATTGATGACCTATCCTTAGGAGACATCATGTATATGAGATTGATGGGGGTCCATCTCCCAACATGTCCACCATTCCACTGACTACAAGAGCCGTGGCACTCCAAAACAGGTCCAGACATTGTTTAGTAGCGGGATGCTGCTACAGCTTTCGTCCTGTTCATGGATTAAAGAGGGTTTCCCATTTATTGTTGTGGATTTGTATATGTCATAACCGTCCAATATGTCATAACCAATTTAAGAATGAGGGTATGTTAGAAAATGTCTGAAATCTTTCCCATTCATTTCAGTGGGAGGCAGTGAGAGAAGCGTCCTGCCCTATCTCCAGGCAGATTCCACCTGGAACTCCCATAGAAATGAATGGGAGCAAGAAATAAACTCTCAAGAAGATTGTGAGGGATTTTTTTTTTTTTTTGCAAATGTTTAATTTCTGCTTTTTGTCACAATCTCAACAGGATTATGACACATTCTCAGTTTCAACAGAATGGGATTCTCGAAGATCTGTGACATTTCCTGAAGAAAGAGGTGAAAGTTCAATAGTAGAATAACATATTTGTAATGAACGTTTTAGTAAGTTTTAGCTCTCAGTATGGAAGGCCTATCCTTAGAATTGTCATCAATACAGATTAGTGGGAGTTCTATACTTGGTAACCTCACCTCCTGGTCAGCTGCTTCTTCATAGTGTATACACACTGGTCTACACACTAAAATGCCATACACATGGGGCAACACGGTGGCTCAGTGGATAGCACTGCAGCCTTGCAGTATTGGAGTCCTAGGTTCAAATCCCACAAGGGACAACATCTGCAATATGTTCTCCCTGTGCTTGCGTAGATTTCCTCCCATTCTACAAAGACATACTGATAGAAAAAAAAGTACATTGGGATCCCTATATGGGGCTCACAATCTACATTAAAAAAAAATACCATACACATAATAGTGCCATTATAGCATTGTATTGTACAGAACACTGAAAAGAATCCACAGTGCTTGTCTGATCACATCTGGTCTGCGTAGGTGCCGGTGTCAGATCCTTACCAATCTGATGATGACCTATCCAAAGGAAGTGGAATATAAGGGTATTGTCCAAGATAAAGAATTACTTTATGTATGGCACTAGCACAGCCTTACATCTCAGGGACTTTATGTTTCTATTGTTCTTGCTACACATCCAACGGTGGTCTTCTACTAAGTATGACCTCTTCATCTTCACAGATTGTGCATGTTGCTTCAGAAGAAGATGTTTTTGTATAACAGGTGTCGTCCTCCTCACCCTGGGGGCCATCTCAGCATTTATCACATTAGGTGTCATCTATGGAATACCAGAAAATCGCAGTAAAGTATCTGATTCTTACATATCAATGTACAGAAAACTGAGTATAATTAGAAATATATTACAAGTTATAAAGTGCCAACCCAAGCTACAATAGATTACAATATACTATAACAGTGCATAGTATAACTTATACTATTGGGTGTATATCGAGACCACAGGGACTTATAGCAAAATTCATAATAAAGCCCAATCTATGTGATGTTTATATACAAATATCCCCTATATGAGGTCCATATTAGGGTAATCCTATCCTATCCTACTAATATTATTATTAGCCTAATATATATATATATATATATATATATATATATATATATATATATATATATATATATATTATAATATAAATATATATTATAATATAAAAATGTGATATATTTTTGTGAATATAAATGTGAAAGTTTGGATGTTTGTTCCTCAATCACACAAAAACGGCTGAACGGATTTGCCTGAAATTTACCACATACATAGATTGGAACCCCAATTAAAACATAGGCTACTTTTTATCCCGGTAAATGACGTCATGCAGCAGAGCCGAGACGCGGGAGCAGGCGGATCGAACTGTGGCAAATTTCAGCAACATCCGTTCAGCCGTTTCTAACACAGAAGCTACTCAGACACTGACATAAGAACACCCCTGTAATCCAAATGGCCAGATGTAGCAGAGTTTAGGCAGCGCTGTAGCACAGCTGAGTAGCCTCTCCATATGCAGAGATGTACATACAGCTGGGTACGCTGCGCACGGGAGCAGGCGGATCATCGACAACAGCAATTAGCTACATGTAAGTGGATCAGTGTCAACAACAACACGCAGACGCAAGTCATGGGCAAATGCTAGTATTATATACTTAGAAAGTTTTTGTCTGTTGACCACAACTCATCCACTACAATCTTCCAGTTTACGTCACTGTTCTCTTTTCTTCCAATTTGTGTAACTTCTGATTATTTTTTTTTTAGCCGATTTCTTTACTCGTCATTGTAAAGCATCATCTGGCCAAACCGGCTTCCTATGTGATGACCGAGCCACATGTCTTGCAGCTTCAGCACTATGTGATGGGAAAGTAGACTGTGGAAATGGGGAGGATGAGTCTACAAGATACTGTGGTTAGTTTTACATAGTAAAGATTGTATTATAATAGGACATGTTGACTGAGCACTGTAGATGTATAATGCCCTTTAGGGTCGGGACAAACTCTTATCAAAGTTTTCATAGTGTATGCACTGCCCTTGGTCCCTGAAGCTCAGCCTTTGTATGATCAGCCAGAACATATACATTTATTTATGTCATGGGCAATGTAATGTATACAGCTGTACAGTCATATCACACATCATTACAAGGTGCCTAGACACTGCACTCATGTGACTGTAGAAATAAATTTTAAGTAGTGTTTTTAAAATCCATTAGGTCCCCTCTCTGAAAGGCACCCCCGGTTGTCCCCTGCCCATTTATTTCTATTTGTTCAAATGCACTAACTTAGCCTTTTGGAATGGTGCCCTAGACAGCTGCCTACATCACCTATCCCTCATCCTGGCCTTTAGACTTTTTGGGAATGTTTGGTATGTTCTCTCATCAGCTCAAGCGCTATCCTACCATCCTTCTCACATGGCTGTACTACATGCACCCACTAGACTAACTGCTTGTCGCCTTCTAAGAAGCTCAAACATAAAGATAACGGCAGCCGATTATTATCTTAGGCTTTGTTCACACATTGCAGCTAAATTTGATGTTTTTATTGTTTTTTTTAAACTCAATAGGAAACCTACCCAACAGTCTTCCAGATGGCTTAATATTCAAGTGTGCAAACAAGAGGTCATGGACATACAATGACAAACTCTGTGACAACAGGAATGACTGCGGAGACTGCTCGGATGAAACAGGTAATAATAATAACTTTATATAAGACCAAAATATTCCGCAGCACTTTATAAATCAGAGGTATCACCAAGGCTAGGTTCACATCTGTGTTGGAATCTGGCGCTTAAGATCAACAGAGAGAAGGGTCCTGCGAGGGAGAGACTCCATTGTAGTCTCTGATTTGCTGCTTTTAAAGGGGCTCTATCAGCAAAATCATGCTGATAGAGCCCCACATATGCGTGAATAGCCTTTAAAAAGGCTATTCAGGCACCGTAAAAGTTATATTAAACTACCACCCCGTAGTAGAAGCAGCATGCTACTGCGCATGCGCCCAGGCCATTTTTTTTTAGCAAATGTCAGTTTGCGAGCGCCGGAGGACGGGACTCAAGGACATCGCAGGAAGAGGAGGCATGGATGAAGAAGTAGGTGCTCCCTGAATGCCCGCCCAGCGTGCACGTTCGGTAAGTTTTTCACATTCTGTTTTAGGGTTTTATTTACGGTGCCTGAATAGCCTTTTTAAAGGCTATTCACGCATATGTGGGGCTCTATCAGCATGATTTTGCTGATAGAGCCCCTTTAAGGCGGACAGGCTCCCAGTGTTTCAGGTCTCCATGTGGACCTGAACAACGCTGAATGCTAATGTGAACCTAGCGCCAAGTGTATATAAGAATCAGAAAACACAGCTATCTTATGGCATGATAACGGGAAGTCTATAAAAGGCATTGCACTACAAAATCAAAGTATTTGCTTCTTCCAGATGTCTTCTCTCATTACGCTAGGGCTATACATTAAATATTGTAGATCCTGTGGCCAAAGGCGAACCCTGTTCAATAAGAACTCTACAGAAATAGACAATGTGGCAGCTGTATAGAATAGACAGTTACTGTCATACATAGATATAAAGTGGCACATTATTTCTTGATCACGACTGCATATATTACTATTTTCCAGCTCTTCGCTGCCCTCCATGTCCAGGCTGGAGATGTAACACCGTCTTCTTTGCTGATTGTGACTGTATTCCAAAAACTCGCTGTAATGATAAGATACAGGACTGCATAGACTGGAGCGATGAAACAACCTGTCGGTGACCATTTCATAACACTGACCCTATATCAACAATGGAACACGGCTCACCAAAACCACCACGCCTGAACATCCTTATAGATAACACATTGCCAAGGAAGGTCACATTATTGTAAATGTAAACTGTCCAATTAGATGATTATTAGTTGGTGTAATATTCAGAAAAGGTTGTTTCAGGATTCTTTGTAACCATATTGAATGTAACGTAGCCAACGTCTTCATTTCCGACACATTGCACATATAGACGATAAAGGATTGGTATTAAGAAACATTGCTGCTTTCTTCCAGGAATGGCACCATAACAGTCTACAGGCCATGTCAGGGATTTCCATAGCCCCATTGCTTGAAGGGTGAAAGGTTAGATGCCCAATCTAATAGATGTCCATTTATCCTCTTTGCTAGTCACTGGCATTGGTCAGGAGCTGCTGTAGTGCTACCAATTCCATCACATTGTAACATACACAACTTCTCAGAAACCCATCACACAACTGAGTGATCCTATAGCGTGTGGTCCACTGGCATAACAGCTGCTAGATACTAAAACACCGGTATGGATAATTTCACATAGAAGGTATTGTGGCAATGTTCCCATTTGCTTCCTTTGAGCCAAAGCCAGAAGAGGATTCCAAAAGAATTAGAAATAGAGCAGCATGTGAGGCCTTAGCTTCTCCTGTATCCACCTTGGCTCACAATCTTCTTCTAAGGAGAAAGAGCCCAAACTCATCACCATAAGCCGCGCAGGAGTTTCCCTCTTGCATACATCCAAGTCTGCTCATAGATGGCATTCCAGCCTCAGAAATTTACCATCTCAAAGGTTGAAGTAGAATCCTACAAATATGCTTACACCAGCAATCCCCAACACTCCAGTGACAAGATGGCTGCATGTTTCAAACTGAACTTTATGTCCCTCCATAAAGTTACAGCCAGTACTGTATGGGATTGGGGAAAACCTGGATTGAGCTAGAGACTACATAAGTAGAAGAAAGCTTCCAGGGAACAGGATTCAGGAATTTTTTTAAATTTATTTATATGAGAACAGAATAGGACCCCATTGGCAAACAATGAGTAGGGGGTGCTAAGGAGTCGTTCTACTGCGTGTGAGTCACTAAGGGGGCATTACACTATTTGGGAGACAATTATTTTTCCAATTTGCTTTGGGTGATGATGTAAGATGACACTGTTATGTGCTGGATAGGAGGATGGTGCAGTTCTGATGTGAGGTTTGGTGAGATTACCAATTTTACAAGTGAAGTTTTTATTTAACATGTTTCAAACTGTGCTAAAAATAAAGCAAAAAAAAAAAAAACCTTCAAAACTACAGTTTGTCTGTCTTTTGGTAAAAATTATTTGGTAGGGGTTCCTGAACAAACTTTTTCCCAGTGTCCAAAATCTGAAAAGGTTGAACCCCCCCCCCCCCCCCCCACTATGGAATCCTAGTACACTACCCACAGTGCTTAACGTAGACTGTATACCTAAACACATTATAGTACAATGCAGTTTGACACACATGGGATACACAGCTTGAACTCAGTTCTTACACAGGTCACCACTGCAGACCATGGACACTACTGAGTACCAACAAAAGTTCTCAACAGTAACTGCACATACACTAAAGTTGTGGCTCTATTCTACCATGTGACACCCAAGAGGAGGGTCCCGAACAAAGGCGGAATCAGCACCCATAGGAGAGGGCACTTGCCTATATGGACAACAAATGGGAATTTCCAAACAGAACAATGTGCACGCTTCTGCTCCTACTGTCCCAACAGACTGTATACTACAGTACAGTATACTACAGTAGGACTACAATTGTTTTAAAACCAGTGTACTAGCTGAAAGTTGATCTGTTATATACTATTTACCATGTTACTATGCTGACTAGTTGGTTCATTCTCTCAGCCCCAATTGCATCTTAGGTATTCATGTACTCTGTCAAATTCATCCCAAATCCAGGCAAATACATTAGTTTTCATTTTTTCATCTGGTTTGAATCCCCTCCCCTTTAGACACTATAGTTTGGAGAGGATAACATTACACAGCGTGCAGCACAGCCATGTCCACTACCACCAATATTTGGCTAAATAAACCCTGAAGGTCAGGTATCTGCTAGAAAAATTTAGTCAAAAATAAAGTTCTCATGAAGTTTATTGTAGATCAATCTTTATTTTCAAGTGTGTTTAGTTAAACTAGGCCATAAATGCAGGGTCTGCAGTAAAGCAATGACTTAAGCCGAGCTGCTACATATTGAACATTCTCAATGAACCCATCTTTAATCTCATCAAGTCAAAAAAAACAACAAAAAAAAAGCACAAATAGATAAGTCACAATATAAAATAGCAGCTCTGTTCAGCGTCAAGTTCCTCAGTGGTTTTCAGTCTAGACGGACTCGTTCTTGGAGGCTTCGTCAAAGTTCTCAACCAGTTCTGTAGGTAAACAGGAATAGAGATACGGGTCATTAAAGCGTATGCCATGTTTCACCATGATACATCTTGGTAAGGTTGGCTAACTTTCTAAACACTTAAGATTTCAAGTTATGGGAGGTGTAGCCTGATCCTGCAGTCATATTCATCTGTCCCCCACTTTTGGCTGACTTAGTAGATATATATTAATACAAAACATAGGATACATGAAACATAAGAATTAGACTGTTAGATTACAGTTTCTGCCCAGATTTTATAATGCCAGTTTTCTAGTGTACAAGGCGTCGCAAGTTTGCGCAATCAGCAATTTGTACAACAAACTGTTTTCTGCACCACCTTTGCCACTTTCTCTGATAAGGGGAATTGGTGATGGTGTGTAGGGCTTGGCCATGCATACCATGATAGCAGATAAAGTTTTAGGGTCCATTCACACTGAGTTTTTTGGCGCTGAAAATCCACATGGAAAAAAAGCCTCCCATTGACTTCAACGGATTGCTATTTTTTCCACGTGAATTTTCAGTGCCAAAATCCTTACCAAAAACCGCTGTGTGAATGGACCCTTAATGTTTGCGAAGTCCACTGTTAATACTGGTGTGAACAGAGCCTTAGACCTGATGCACACGACGAATGTGCAGGCCAAGGATCTTCCAGTGCTCTGTTCATTAGGACATGATCTATAAATATTGGAATGGAGCAGAGCATTGAAAAAAGTCGGAAGAAGAGCCATGTGCCTAACGTGTATGAGGTCTAACACTCTACAGATATATATATATATATATATATATATATATATATATATATATATATATGGTACAGTACAGCAAAATGAGAATGTGACATTCTATCTTGTGGTAATACCTACCTGGAACTTCATCATCCTCTTCCTCCCCAGTAGCAAGTGGTGCCTTCCCATCTACAGCTGAAAGAGAACATCAATGGTTAATTTGAAATACGACAAACAAGGTTATAAAAGGGAATTACATTCCAACAGCTTAAAATTGCAAGAACTATGGGTCATGTAAAGATCCATTCTCAAAACTTTGGATGGCCATGACATCTGTTACAATGTAAAAAAGTGTGGCATGAATTCACCTTTAAGATGACAACATACATTACATGGTTTACAGACATCAACGAGACTCTGTCATTCAACATATATGAGGGCCTTAATTCTCCCTAACCGCAGCGGTCAGGGAAAATAAAGACTGGATAGTTGCCTGGTCTTCTTGTTCAAGGATAAGCCAGGCAGGAAGGACAGCTGTCATGTAACAGCTATCAAAAGTTTATAGCCAATTTTCATTTTTTCCTAAGGGGGGTTTCAGACCACCCAATGTATTTTTGTACTGCTGACCTATCCAATGTAGCACCAGCAGTATATACTGAATGAGGCTGCAGTTCTGTGCATATTACTTGAAAAAGGAGCAAAGCCGCTTCCAGCTCTGCTCATCTCTATAGCTTCCCAAACCTAGAAAGCGCCAGTGTGACGATTATGACCTCTCTTGAAGATAACAGTGTTTTTAGTATACATCTGACCTAACATATCAAACCAATGGCATATGGCTAGCTATAGTTGTGACCTTTAGGATCCCAAGTAATCCTGAGAATAAAGAGACAAGACTAATTTAGTGTGGCCCCTGTACAGTAAGCCTTCACCACCGGTATGCAAGGAAACATGCACAGCGCTGCCTCAAGTCATTCACTTGAATGACTGCGAAAGGACCACAGCACAGAATCAGTGCTAAATTCCCTTCACTCTCTGAATGCCAAAAGCACTAGTTCTATACAACAAGAAATAAAGGATTAATCATCACATGGTGCTAAAGTATAATATATTGGAAGTCACCAACTTTGTGGTCAGAATGAATTTGCTGGTCATGGCACTGTTTAGTGTCATCACAAAGTGCTGCAATGACCTGAGTTTTACTTACATTGTTTCGGCAGGGCCTCTGCAAGTCTCCGCAAGCTGGTGAGGCTGTCTGCTCCGAGCTGGTTCAGGATGCTAGGTAACATCTCTGTAAGCTGCTTGGTCTCGGCATGCCCTGTAATAGTGAAGGTGTTGGCAGCCAAGGAAGCCTGAACTTTAGGATTATTGAAGTGGATGACTGTCCCTTGGTTTGTAAACATGTTTACCTAGAAAGAGGAACACAAGCTTCATGAAGGCAATGAAATTACGTAATGGAAGCCAGGTCTTAAACGGGGACTAAGCCTCCACTTAATATGAACAGCTTTAACCAGCTCATCATTGGGCAATGCACTGAAAATGCTCGTTCATGGAACATGTTGCTTTGAAAGTTGTAACTTTGATTCAGTTTAGGTTATACAAATAATTTTGGCCATACACAGACCCTGAAAGAGCTGGTTACAGAAATTTAAGGCAAGCAGCTATTCCTCACAACCACATGTGCAAAAAATAATAGATCCAGGGCAATAATAGTAGCTGCAAAGGGAGCCTGTCGGGTCAATATGAGTCACTGAACCACCCACTGGAGATAGTTGTCAGAGACAGCTTAGCAATCTCCAGCACTACAATGGGAATTAATGGGGCGGTGCACAAGCTTCCCATTACGGGAATAACAATATCTTTAAAAATCAGACACTTACTTCTTCAATGCCAGAGATGTTATTCACACCCAGCTTCTTCAGTGAAAACTGTAGTTTCTTGTCATCTGCGGTTGCCGTTCTGTGGACAACCTTCTTCTTTCTGCGGGCTGTTCCCTGAAGAAAAATTATCAAAGTCAAGTTTACTTGCTTAAAATATATTTGCCCCACATGCACAGCCATTTCTAAGAGCGTACATGTGTGCACTTTAACCAGCAAAATCACATAGTTGTAGCAAAAAGACTTAGGACGCCATTTGTTTTATTAGCCTGAAGTCATTAGTCACTTCAACCCAAGACCAGCAAGTCCCTCTGTGCCAGCACAAGATGCAGTACTCACAACCAGCCCCATTTAAGGTATGGCAACTGAGCACTACAGCTTGTGCTAGAACAGCTGATCTGTGGGGGGTCCAAGTATAAGTGGGAACCTCCGACCTAAAGTGGATGTTTTACCTTATAGACAAAGCGTCAATTTGGAAAAGCTGGATAACAAGTTACATAAAAATGAAATTAAATACAATAATTACCTTTCCACCAATGCGGACTTGTGCTTGAAGTTTTGCTAACTTTTCTTGATTCATGATACTTTCTTTCATCTGAAAAAGAGACATAAGAAGATAAATCATAGTCTCATGTCTGGTGGTGAAATGACCTACAGTGGCCACGTGACCCTCCTCTAGCTAAAAGTACCTGGAAACTACAGATCAAGAAATAATTGTTACATGTAGAAAAACAATTGTTACATGTAGAAATAGGTGTTATAAATATTGGTTCTTGTACTCTTGTTAACATATAATTAGGATGAGACTATTTAGAAAATCGCACTTGAGGAGATGAGCAGCTTTTTTCTTTCGGTTTGTTCAATGCATTCAGGTTGAAAATGCTGAACAAGCTGTGTTCTGATGATAAGATATATTTGTTCTGGCACTTACAGTATTTGTTTTTTATGTTTTTTTATTGTTGCATATAAATGTTGAATTCAGCAAGTTGTAATTTGAAAAGAAAAAAGGAAGAAGCTCACACAAACATAAGATCAAATGATTCAAGGCTTAAAATTTTTTTTTAAAAAAATTGATCCCAATTTGGTCCCAAGTTGAAAACCTGTACAAATATAACCAAGAACACAAGTAACACAAATGCATTTTTTCACAATTTTAAAACATACGTTTTTTTCACAATTGCACATCAAAATTTTGAATTTGATTTCTCCAAAACAAAATATAAAGAAACATCGTCTTGTGACATATCAAATGAAAGCCGGTACTGCTCTGAGAAAAATGATGCCTCTCCCACCTATTTATCTTAATTCTAGCCCAAGATATGTTAAAAAATGTAAAGCCATACCAGGCCAAAATTCACACTTTTTCAAAACTTTAGAAGTCTATAAAAAATTAACTGATGAAGAAAAAAATTCAAAACTTTTTATTTGTAATTAACTTAAGTTGTTCTTCATAAAAAATAAAAATAAAAAAAAATCTAAAGACGTCAGGTAAAAAAAATATTCCTATTTGGATCACTTGATATGGAATGACCCAATATTTGTTTAGCTGATTCATTTTTGCATCCACTAAATGCAAGTTAAACACTAATGAAGAGACCGAGGGAGGCCAGGGACAAAGTTATAACACACCTTAAATCTACTATATGTCATGACTAACGTACATATCCTGGTGTATAGGACTGAGGTGAATGGCCCCCTCAAACCTCTGGCAGCCAGACACTTGTTAAGCTAACATCTATTCCCCCAGGCCCCCCATAAACACCTACATATAAAGTGCAGGTGCCTTTTCTTACTTTTTTGCTATTATGGGTGTTTGGTGAACATTTCTGTAATATATGTAATAACCAAATCTTTTAATAGAGAATAGGCTGACGTCCCAAAAAATTTTCAGTCATGTCTGCCATCATATAAGTGTAAACTCCACCTTACGCTGGGTTCACACTAGCGCCCGGAGTCCGCTCTGAGCTCTCCGTCTTCTGCTGGCAGAAGACGGAAAGCTGTCAGACCGGGTCCGGCCATGAGCGGCGGTGAGCGTTTTATGCTCTCCGCCGCAAAACCGTTTTTTTTAAACCGGACACAGAGTACTGCATGACCGACTCTGTCTGATTTAAAAAAAACAACAACAAAAAAAAACAGTTTTGCGGTGGAGAGAATAAAATGCTCACCGCCGCTCATCTTTCAAATGGGTATAAAAGAGTCCTGCAGGTTTCCGTCTCCTGCCTCTGTTTTGTGCAGGAAACGGAAACCTGCAGAACGGAGACCGGGCGCAGATGTGAACGAGCCCTTAAACGTAGATCATAACTAAGAACCTCTCAGGAGGCGGATGTGTGACATGACACTTGGGTTAGTGGGTGGATCAGTCTATGGCTATATACAGTTCACACTTCACATCCCCACAGGGACCAGACATGTTTCAGCATATGGCTCATTTACATGGACAAATCATTTACAGAACTCTTATAAGGATTTCCTCGCACTCATATAGTGTGTGGGTCATTATAACTTAAATGGGATATGCCAGAATAAATTGCTGATGGTGGGGGTCTGACCACCAGTAGGAGGGGGGTTGTATTATCCCCATTGTGACTATGGTCAGGGTGAATGTAGACATGCTGCATCCACACTTCCTTTCACTTTGAGTGCTGTGGACAGCATGCCATAGAGGAAGGCAGTGCTCAGATGATAAGCTCTTGCAGCAGGGCACTCATTGCTATTATTTGATATGTAGGTTATTTTGCTACATTGTAATGTCTGAGGCCCAGTTCACATCTGTGTTCAGGTTTCCGTTCAAGGGATCTGCTTGGGGACCCACACACAGAAAACTAATCCGGATAAAAAAGCGGTTGCCTTAGGAAATCTGAGGACTCAGACTATAATGGGGTTTGCGTGGTTTCTGTTCAGTTTCCGCCTAAAAAGGGCAAAAAATGCAGAAAAGGGAACATATGGAGTGGCAAGCGCAGATGTGAACAGAGCCTGATGTTGTCTGTTCATATCCCCTCTGATATGTAAAGTACTATGGAATATGTTGTAAATAATAACATTACTAGGACGTGTTCACATCATTGATTTCACTGAGGGGAGAGCGCCTACTCTGTATACAGATCTGCTGTGCATTTTCTTTCATATCAGTGGCTGATTTTTCAGCCCTGACAAAAACAGTACAAACAAAACCCAACAGAAAAAGAGATGTCTGAACATGCAGCAATGCTGGCCACAAATGTAAGGACTCCCTAATACTACCAAAGAAGTGTGACTAGAAAAACCAGAAGACATGACCTCCAGGGGGCACTGGACACACAGATCACATTACAGTACTTCAGTGGCCAGCGCCTGTATTACCTGACAAGACCAAATAAACAATACAACAAGTCGGGTTACATTGCCTGGTCCTCCCCTATTCACTTCTATGGATCACAGGCTGAGCAATGTTCTGCATAGGAATGAAGAGCCCTGACCGTGAGCCATGAAATACTCAGGGAATGAATATCGCTGAATTATTTTTGACAAATTTAAGTCTGCAATTCCAAACTCATGCTATAGTAGTAGATGGGGAGCGGAATAAGTCTGCTCCTATATAACTAATGGTAGGCAGGGCTGCAGCTCCACTCCTAATACTTGTCCACTGCACTAGTTTTTGGGTACCCATAGTCTACCGAAACAGCGGATTCGTGCAGGCACCGGGTTTGGGTAACCGGCTGGGTCTGCTGACTCCAGTTCATTAGATCACAGCAGATGTCTCCATGATTGGTCAATATAGTGCCTGAGCCCTGTGGGAAAATTTTAACCTATGGTCAAATAAGAGGCAGTCATGAGGTTATTGGCCCAGTACATAGAAGACAAACTACACCTGGTCACAGGAGACTGCACAACCATGTGATATATAGCACACCAGGAGCCCTCAACGCTGCCCACCAGAGGATCAGACATGGCACACCAGGAGCCCACCACACTGCCCACCAGAGGATCAGGCCTGGCACACCAGGAGCCCGCCACACTGCCCACTAGGGGCTCAGGCCTGGCACACCAGGAACCCACCACACTGCCCACCACAGGATCAGACCTGGCACACCAGGAGCCCACCACGGTATCAGACCTGGCACACCAGGAGCCCTCAACGCCGCCCACCAGAGGATCAGACCTGGCACACCAGGAGCCCTCCACACCGCCCACCAGAGGATCAGGCCTGGCACACCAGGAGCCCTCCACACCGCCCACCAGAGGATCAGGCCTGGCACACCAGGGACCCACCACACTGCCCACTAGGGGCTCAGGCTTGGCACACCAGGAGCCCACCACACTGCCCACCAGAGGATCAGACCTGGCACACCAGGAGCCCACCACAGGATCAGACCTGGCACACCAGAAGCCCTCCACACCGCCCACCAGAGGATTAGACCTGGCACACCAGAAGCCCTCCACACCGCCCACCAGAGGATTAGACCTGGCACACTAGGAGCCCTCCACACTGCCCACCAGAGGATCAGACCTGGCACACTAGGAGCCCTCCACAGTGCCCACTAGGGGCTCAGGCCTGGCACACCAGGAGCCCTCCACACTGCCCACCAGAGGATTAGACCTGGCACACTAGGAGCCCTCCACACCGCCCACCAGAGGATTAGACCTGGCACACTAGGAGCCCACCACACTGCCCACTAGGGGCTCAGGCCTGGCACACCAGGAGCCCTCCACACTGCCCACTAGGGGCTCAGGCCTGGCACACCAGGAGCCCTCCACACTGCCCACTAGGGGCTCAGGCCTGGCACCATGTGACCAACACAGGGCACAACCATTAGCCCTCATTGCCACTGAGCAGCATACAGAGACCGTGCTCCAGGGTTGGTAATACTACAAGTTCCAGGATAGCAGCCTCAGCGCCATACAGAACTGATAACATCGCCCATCACTGTCGCACTTATGGGCCTGTCAGCCCCTCCGCAGGCACACGACACATCCCGGCCGGGACAGCACAGCCTCAACATGGTTTCCTCACCTTCTGCAGCCGGCAGGCGGGTGTATGTGGGGAGCACTGCGGGTATAAAGATCTCCAGACAGCGGCGGCACCGGGCGCGCACACACGCGGGGAGAAAGATGGAAGCCAAGAGGAAGGACCGGAAGTGAGGCGTGACCACGTGACCTGCGGCACCCCGCCCTGGCTGCGGTATAAGGGAGGGAAAGAGGGGGGAGAAGTTTTAGGGTGAGGGGCCGGGACTGGTATAGCTGTATGTTATACTGTAACTAGTGCGTGATTAGTCAGCCAATCCTAATCCAGCTTTTATTTGTCATCCTCAGTTTGGAAAATGAGAGCAGTGACGTGTTGGTCGTCATAAAACAGTTCCCCTCTTAACCCTTATATCCCTGGAGGGAATTTATTAAGGCTTGAGATTCTTATGCCAGTCTATTAACCATGCAAGACACGTTCGAGGCCAGTCTCTTCGTAATAAAGGCGAATACAGAGGCGTCTACCTGAGACCGCCCTTCACAGGGTAAACTGCAAAGAGTAGACTGTGGTAAAAGTGGGAGTGGCCTTTTCAAGGGGCGTGACCTTTATAAAAGTGGATCGCGACATATATTCAGATCCCAAGTAATAATAGTAGACCTCAAACACAACAAACAATTGCGCCATTTATATTCATGCCATTTAGTGATCAATATGTAAAATATTGTATTCATATTAATGTGTGATTTGTAACGGTTAAAGTGACGCCAAATCTGTCTCTGTTACTTATTAGGTTCACACATGGTCCCCGCAAGGGGACCTGAAAACCGTAAACCCACTGTGCTTTAAAAAGCGTAATAGATTATAATGGGGTCTGCCAGGTTTCTGTCGAAAAAATACATTTTCCGGATTTTCCAAGAGGTTTCATGGAGGAATTCCTGAGCGAATCTGGGTAAATAGTAGCCATGCTGTTTTGTGACTTCCGTTTGGTAAAGTGTATTACTAAAATAATGGGTTTATTGGAATTTTCTGTTAAAGGGATTTTATTATTGGCAAAAACGTTTTTTCTTAACTAAACCCCATGTATTGTAGCCTTTATAAAGTCTTTTCCAGTAGTACGCTTGTTTTTCAGATGCATCGTGTAGATTTTAAATAAACTCACTTTTCTTCTTTATCTTCATCCTTCTTAGGAAGCATCAGGGGGCGTATATTTTCACCACAGAGCACTGCCGCGTCATCCTTCTTGTCCCACATATGCAACGTCCAGTAGTCTTTTCTAAACCTTCCCCCAATCTTCATGCTAATGTTGTCATTAGCATTGCAGCGCAGCTCTGACCGCGCATGTGCAGTACACACGGCCACATTGGGTCCCGGACGTGCGTACTGCTCATGTTTGTGCGCCATCTTGGATTTTCGAAATGAAGCAGTAGCAGTACGCTTTAGTAGAGGGCCTCTGTGTCTGTGACAAAGAATGCGTGCATTTACCTGAAAGACTCCAATTGTTTAGCCTTAGCTTTTTTTCTTACTTTGTCATCATATGCCCATGCATGGGTTTTTTCACAATTGCGACATCCCCTAGTCACATGGTAGAAGGTAAATTACAGATTGGTGAAGGTCCAACCACTGGGACCCTCACTTATCATAAGAACTGAGTGCACAAGTGCCGCTGCTGCTCCATTCATTACTATAGGACGGATAGAGATAACTGAAATACAGCACCTCCATTCGGATAGGGGTGTAAGAACGTAGGAGCTTCACAGCAGTCATGGGCAGACCCCAATGCACCTGCCGTATACTAAAATACCTTCCTTTTTGTCATGCGCTGGGCCTGTATGGCTAGGTGTACTTCTTTTTCCACTGTATAGGAAATCATAATCTGCTGTATTAAAAAACATATCACATCATATACATTTCATTTTTTACAGTGGGACCCTAAAGGTGATATATGCAAATGTGCCAAAGTTTTTATTCATACGATTGTGCCATATACTCCGATGTGAAAAAGTACTCTTTACACAGCCACGTGTATCATCATAGGCCTGAGTCTATAGAAGGATCTGTGAAAACAGCTTGGGAAATGGTATTTTGTATTATTGATCACACAGACCATGTACTGTACATATTAATGTTAATGGGGCCATGTGCAGGCAGTTAATACATCGGCTAGCACCTGACCAGAGAAACTTTTGTGTGAATAAGCACTAAGTATACATTTGAGTGCAACTTTCTGTAAGATGTACAGTACTGTACTAAAGTTATAGTCAGAATAAAGGTTTTTAAACAAAAGTGTTAATAGTTATTATTATTATTATTATTATTATTGTTTATTTATATAGCACCATTAATTCCATGGTGCTTTACATTTGGGGGTTTACATACAATACACAGAATATACAGGTAGATATAATACTAGCAGTGACTGACTGGCACAGTGGGGTAGAGGGCCCTGCCCGCGAGGGCTTACAATCTATGGGGGAAGGGGGTAGAGACAGAAGGAGAGGGGGAGACTGTACAGATGGCGGCGCGGTGATAGTGTTATTGGAGGTTGTAGGCCTTCCTGAATAGGTCTTCAGGGTCTTCTTGAATCCTGTGATTGTGGGGATCAGTCTTATGTGTCTTGGTAGGGAGTTCCAGAGTATGGGAGATGCACGGGAGAAATCTTGGAGACGGCTGTGTGAGGAGCGGATGAGGGCAGAGCGGAGTAGGAGGTCATTGGAGGATCTGAGGTTACGTGTGGGCAGGTAGCGGGAGATTAGTTCAGAGATATATGGAGGGGCCAGGTTGTGGATGGCTTTGTATGTTAGCGTTAGTAGCTTGAACTCAATTCGCTGGGCTATAGTTAGCCAGTGGAGGGACTGGCAGAGGGGAGCAGCCGATGAAGAACGGGGGGAGAGATGAATTAAACAAGCAGCACAGTTTAAGGTGGACTGGAGGGGGGCGAGGGTGTTTGCTAGGAGTCCATGGAGAAGGGTGTTGCAGTAATCTAGGCGGGAGATTATGAGGGCCTGGACGAGCATCTTGGTAGTTTCAGGGGTGAGGAAGGAGCGGATTCGGTGGATGTTCTTGAGGTGGAGGCGGCAGGAGGTGTTGAGGGTTTGAACGTGTGATTGAAGGATAGGTCAGAGTCCAGGGTTACTCCATCGGGCCTGTGAGACAGGGGTAATTGTGGTTCTGTTAACTTTGATAGATGGGTCAGGTGGAGGGGCCACATTGGGTGGGGTGAAAATGATGAACTCCGTTTTTTCCATGTTCAGTTTGAGAAAGCGGGAGGAGAGGAAGGAGGCTACGGCCGCTAAGCAATCTGGAACTCTGGCCAGCAGGGAGGTAATATCTGGTCCAGAGATGTATATTTGGGTGTCGTCGGCATAGCAATGGTATTGAAAACCATGAGATTCTATGAGTTGGCCCAGGCCAAGGGTGTAGATGGAGAACAGGAGGGGTCCTAGGACGGAGCCTTGGGGGACACCTACAGAGAGAGGGCGAGGTGAGGAGGTGGTGTGCGAGTGGGAGACACTGAATGTGCGGTCGGTGAGGTATGAGGAGATCCAGGAAAGGGCCAGGTCTGAGATACCAAGGGATGAGAGAATTTCTAACAGGAAGGAGTGGTCGACTGTGTCAAAGGCAGAGGAGAGGTCAAGGAGGAGGAGGACAGAGTAATGGCGCTTGGCTTTGGCGGTTAGAAGGTCATTGTTGACTTTTGTTAGGGCAGTTTCAGTGGAGTGCCGGGGTCTGAACCCTGACTGAAGTCTGTCAAAGAGCAGGTTGGACGAGAGATAGGAGGTGAGTTCGGAGTGGACATGGTGCTCAAGAAGTTTTGAGGTGTACGGGAGCAGTGAGATGGGACGATAGTTGGCTGGAGAGGACGGGTCGAGGGATGGTTTCTTAAGTATAGGAGTGACAGTGTTTGTTTGCAATGATGTTGGGATTATACCAGGTAGTCCCTCAGCCAAGGACAGCTGTTTCGATGACCTTGCAACTCATCAGCTTGGTGCAGAGAGGACTGACCTGGCAGAGCTGAGAGGCTTAGACAGGGTTAGGGGGATATCGTCACTCCATAGGGAGAGCACCAATTAGGTGTGTGGAGTCTTATTAAGCCATGAGCGCTCCACTGTGCAAATGAACATGGGAAGAATATGCAAATCTGACTTCCATGATGTAATTAGGAAGTCAGTGCCTCAGGCAAGCACACCAATAGAGGGAGCTCCCTTTAACATCATGCCGACCTTCTCAGAGGCCTTTGTAATAATAGTATGCAGAGAACTAAATGCAAAACTGAATTAATAAATAAATAAACAAATAAGTACATAAATTGACATAAATTTCCAGTAGCAGATTGCCATTACTTGGCAGCTATAGTAATGAGTCTGTGTAAACACTGATGGTAAGAAGAGTAGGAATGCATGCTATTATGTGGGATACAGAGCGCTAGGAGCATATAGTAGATTGAATGAATAGAAGTATAGTGTACCATGTAACAGAGAAACAAATCCGGTGTAATGTAACAATAAGGTGGATTTACATGCAGAATACACTGTCAGAGCGTGGGAACCGACTGCCCCGCGCTCTGTACAGTGTAGAATAAATAACCTCTCAGACGCCGATATCTCGTGCATCTGGAGGGGTGGGTCTGCAATCTAGGGGCGTGGTTATGGTAATTTCAGGTTCCGTGATCTAAAAAGATGGAGGAATGGAGAGAGTGGGCTGAAAGGTCCCAAGGCAGAACTGCCGAAAATACATGTTAAAGATGTTGAACAGAAAGGAGGAGGGACGTTGCCATGGGAGGAGTGAGACCACCCCCTCTCCTTCACGCCAACCCGCCCCTCTGCTGTAGCACTGGATGGAATGAGGGACGGCAAACAGCGGGGGTAGTGTGTGGGCGGAGTGTACAAGGCAGGATTGAGCTGCCCACCTCTTCACCACATCATGCTGTGCAGTGCCGATGCCTAGAAGTTTGAACCAAACTCCGGGAGAGGAGACGTGAAGAGGCCGTTCCTGAAGAATATGGAGGTGGCACTGGAGAGTTTTCTCACAGCATTGGGGACGCCCCCAGTGCTGTTTGAGCTCTGGGGCCCACCCCCAGTGCTGCAAGAGAACTCATTTGCATACCGACGAAAACCGGGATTTCTATCGAACGGCGGCACAAAGAAGACATCTAAAGATAGGAGAAAAATAGCCTTTCTTAAGGCTATTCCTACTTGTGATCTACAAAAAATGTGATTTTAATGGTAGAATCCCTTTAATATTCAGTTTGTCATTACTGGAAAATGGCAGATGTTTAGCCAAAACTTGTTTTGTTAAATAAACTGAGATGGTCAACCTGACACCGTGGTGCACCGTGGTGATGCATCAAAATCAGTCAGGGCTGGATCAGTGTGTTTTGTGACTGTCACAGAAAAAAAAAGTGGCTTGGGTGTGGGTTGTGAGGGGTGAGCTTCACAGCACAATCGTTTTAAATATGATGGCAGAAAACTACATCAGTTCCTAGCTGGTGTAAATTGCAGCTACAACCACAGGGATACCTAAAATGCACCACATAATAATTTTGCTATTAGTCCAGCCCAGCTGATTAATTTAAGGGTTTTCCAGGGTAAAGTGAAAATTCAGTTATAATGAAAGAAGCCTACTTGTGTATGGATCATTACTGAATGATAATGTCTCTCTCTCTTTCTCTCTCTCTCTATATATATATTGTAAGCCGATGGCTGGTCAGGTAATGGAGGGGGTGTACATCCCACCCAGACTACTCAGGTGGGTGAGATGAGAAAACTCCAGAAAGAATGTTTCTCAGCAGATAATTCTGTCTGCTGAGTGTTATTTCAAAGTTCCGGTTACTGGTCTGGATTTTTAGGAATGACAGGTAGGTTTGGTAGTGGGACCTGTCATTCCATCCCCCTCTAGTCCACACTTTGGGGATGTTTTGGCAGTGACTCAGCTGCAGAGAGTCTCCTCGTCAAGGAGGCTTAAGAAGCCAGCTCCAGCAGCAACACTTTGGCAGAGCTTGGCTGGAGAGCAAACAGAGAGGTCATATTTTTGGAGCTGTGTCTTGAATGATTCTACTGGCTTTTGGATTTCTGTTATTCTAGGTGAGGTAACCTATTCTATGTTTAGTTAGAGCCTAGCCGGGCAGGTATTTATTTTTTTTATTGTTTCCTTTTGTTGCTGCACTACCTTTTTGAGTGAAAATAAACTCTACCTTTGTTTTCGACTAAAGAAACTGGACTTGTGTGTCTATGACACCCCACCTAGTAACTCCAGACCCTGACAATATATATATATATATATATATATAGTGAAAAGGTGACAGGCAGAGTGCTGGAATCACGGTATATCTCCCCCAGGTTTCTGACATATGTGTGGGTCAGTGGGGGGTCTTAAGTAGGCCTCAGCCCTAGGTGTGGGTCCTAGACTCGTTACTGACCCATAAAAGGATGCAGATCTTGCACTCCAGTGAAGATCCTGGGAGCGAGAGGAGGCGCCAGAGTCTGTCCTGAAATACTCAAAGTCTACTGAAATTGTACTGTGCTATTTTGTTTGTTCGTGTGGTTGGTAGTAAGCCACACGTATAGTTAGCTTCATATTGTTTAGTTAGTGCTTGGACGAGCAGGGTTTTATTTGACACGTTTTTGCCTGAAGTTAAGGCTGTATTTTATTTTGCAGTGAAGATTTATTTATTTTGCTGTTTTTCCAAATAAACCTGTTTACATGAGAAATTGCGTCCCTGTTTCTGACTGGTTGGGTCCGCACTATTGCTGCTACCAAGCTACCTTCCCCGATAGATAGATAGATAGATAGATAGATAGATAGATAGATAGATAGATATGATTAGTGAATATAGTGTTTATGCATGTATCATCAGTATATTACATTGGTATGTGTATACAAGTGATGGTGGTTGGGGTGGAAATGTTTCTTCTTTCAAGACTGGATACTGCCAAGGTAGGTTTATTGCTTTACGACTTCTTGGGCAGTCAAACATAAGAAAGGGGGACTTGTGACAGAGACCATAGCATTCTGAAGATTATTCCTCTTTCCATGGATGAAACCAGGCATTTTCCAGATTTCCAATATGTGGCAATGGGGAGGAGGAGAGGGAGCACTTTCACAGGAAATGCGGCTAAGCACAAGCCAGGTGCTTTATACTACATAGGAACAGGAATACTTTGGAAACTTTGTCACAATGTGGAAGCCAGTAAACAAGCTGAGTGTTGACTGTATTTCTCCTCCAAGCTTCATAGGAACAGAGGGACTCTTTATTCAGGTTTATTCTCTTTTCTCTCTGCTTGTCTTGTTATTTACTGTCTTTTTCATATATAGCATTGAACTCTTTGGATATTAGGCATGGCTTGGGGGCTGTAATATCAAAAAAGAAGTTATACTCATGTACCCTTGTTCCTCTATTTAGGTGGGGATCCCTCCGGTAGCGGGCTAGGGACGCTGCAGTCAGTCCCCGGCTTCAGCAGTCCAATCTACAGTACAAGTGACATCACTGTTAATACTTCTACTTGTGACTGCTGAAACTAGTGACTGCCCACAGTGGTCATGGGGACCTCAGCACTTCTAGAGGAAATGGAGGACATGGGGGTGCGTGAATATAACTTTTTAGTTTAATTCACACTTTCCCCAGCTACCATTGGTTTTCAGTGTATCATTCAAAGAAGGGAGGAGGATAGGAGGGAGAATTTGAGTAGCGTAAGGCAAAGCAGTTTTGAGCAACAGGGGCACCCTCAGTGCTCCACACAGCTAATTTGCATATTGAGAAATAAATGATTATCTCAGCAATGGAGGCATGAGTATTCATGGAGGAAAGGCACGACATTCAAGTGAGCCTGACCTATCTAACTGTGGTGCTGGAATAATCTACTTCATCCTGGTGACAGACTCCCTTTATAGGACATATACTATGACTTATACTAGAACTGTGACCATGACTTTTACCCTGATTTCCGGTTTATTTTTCTTTCTTTTTTTCTCTTGTACATGTGAGTCTCACTGCTCAATTTATAGGATCAGGACCTCTTGTGACATCCTATACCAGGGGTAGGGAACCTTTGGCTCTCCAGCTGCTGTGAAACTACAACTCCCAACATGCTCCATTCACTTCCATGGGAGTTCCAAGAACAGCAGAGCAAGTGTGCATGCTGGGAGTTGTAGTCTTGCAACAGCTGGAGAGCTGTACGTTCCCTACCCCTGTCCTATACACTAGTGCACTGTAGTAGAAACTCCATCTTCTTCAAGAATGGCCTCATCACGCGTCTTCTTCCGGCGCTGGGGGTCAAACTTCTAGGCCTTTCTTAAGGCTATTCCTACGTGTGATCGACAAAAAAAATTGATTTTGATGATAGAATCCCTTTAATGTCACCATAATGTTTGACCTTTGAAATATTATCTCTTCAGGGAAAAAAAAAAAATGGATGCATTGAGACCCCCTTCCCCCCATAGAAAACATCCTGAGGAAAACTGTCTGATATACACAAAAGCAGGTGATGATTTTGCGGCTTCATGTACTGTTGTAACTTGTCCTTCGTACCACTCCCATCTCAGTACACGCTTGTCTCACAGAGTCTTACTTTTGCAGTCATACTTGTTTTTCATGAGCTGACAATTAGATCACAGCTTGGTAAGACAAAATGTAAAACATACATGAGTAATGCTGTAAGATGTACATGTTGCAATGTAGGAATCACAAATGGCTGGTATTCAGGAAAACGTTAACATGTAGTAGATAACATTATGTAGTATACTATGTAGAAACATAGTATTAGCCAATGGGAATTTGCAATTAGAATTCTACAATTAGAACACAATTGCATTTTTTTGATACATTTCTAATATGGTTATACCAAACAGGTTATTTATTCTATTAATTAGAGATTGGCGAACTGATTCCTTCTGACCTGGGTTCAACCTGACTAATCCAAATTGTTCAGTTTTTAACGATACTGAAAATTGGCAATTTGTTGTAGGTGAACTATGGCTGCTGAGACATGCATTGTGGTAAATTATTACCGTATTTTTCGGACTATAAGACGCACTTTTTTCCCCCAAAATTTGGGGGGAAAAGAAGGGTGCGTCTTATAGGCCGAATGTGGCGCCTGGCATCCGCTGTAATAGAGAGGCGGAAGCCGGCAAGTGATAGACGCCATTACAGGTGCCGGGGCCTGCGACATCGCTGCGCTCCTCTGCCCTGAATGAAGCCAGCAGAAGCTCCTCCGTCCCCCCGCCGCTGGCTTCATGCAGGGCAGGGCAGCGATGTCTCAGGCCCCGGCGTCTATCCCTCCCCGGCATCCGCCTCTCTAGTACAGCGGATGCCGGGTCTGCAGTCTGTATCAGCGGCCTCTTCTCCCCCGGGGCCGGTCCCCACCGGCCCCGTACCTGTAGAGTTGCAGGCCGGCTCCTGCGCGGCGGTATCGCAGGAGCCGACCTGTTCGGGTGACAGCCAGGAGCCTAATGAGGCTCCCCGGCCTGTCACTGCTGTATTAGTATTGTGGCTGGTCTCTATGACCAGCCGTAATACTAATACACAGAATGTCCCATAGACGGCAATACAGTTGTATTGCCGTCTATGGGACTTGCAATCAAGTGACCGCAGGTTCAAGCCCCGGGGGGGGGGGAATAAAATAGTTTAAAAAAAAAAAAAAAAGCTTTAAAAATATAAAATAAAAATATGAAATAAATAAAAGTTATAAATCACCTCCTGTCCCTAGAATATATATATAAAAGTAGAAAATCATATATAATAAACCACCGGGTTTTTTTTCAATAAAAGGTGATCTAAGCAATAGATATTCCCCAAAATGGTATAACTAAAAAGTACTTCTGGACCCGCAAAAAAAAAACAGTCTATGCGTCCCCGTACAGCTGCAGGGTCACCTGTCAATGTGACCTTGCAGCTGTTGCAAAACTACAACTCCCATATATTAAATATTTTACCAGTTTTTGCTTCAAAATTTTTTTTCCCTATTTTCCTCCTCTAAAACCTGGGTGCGTCTTATAGTCCAGTGCGTCTTATAGTCCGAAAAATACGGTATATTCTGAGGTGTCTTCAGACCCCAGAGTATAATAGGTGGGGGCCAAGGGGAGGTGAAAAAAAGACCTCAGTGGTGACTCCGGACACTTGACATCACCAAGGAGATTGAGAGAGAGTGCTGGACATCACAAGGAGGCCCAAAAGAGGTGAGGGAAGGTGAGTATAAATGGTTTTCAATTTTTTTCCACCTCCCCTGGGCGTCCACCTATTATACTCTGGGGTCTGTAGAATACACTAATTTCATTTCCAGTTCTAGCTGAAATTTTTTGACTCAAAATAAATCAAGGACCTGAGCCACCCAAACTTGAAACAAATAGAATCTTGAGAGGTTTGCCCATCTCTATTAATAATCCCTAAGGGAGCCTTCACAAGAAGTAACGCTGCGCTCATTCTGATCATAAAAACACATTCAGAATGAGCGCGTAAAAAGCAGCTCCCATTGACTTGAATGGGAGCCGGCATATGTGGCAAGTGTACAGCGTGGCTCCTAGAATTGTTACCATTACCTGTAGCTGCTCTGTCCTGGGAAAGCTGATCTGCAGAGGAGCAACTGATGTGGCGGGCATGAGGTGTAAAATATATAAATAAATAAAAAGCATACTAATCTGTCCCCGGCACACTGTTGTCCACTGCCAGTGTCCATTCAGTCTTGTGCCAGCGCCTTCTTGCTGGGAGTCCTGCACCTCGTGTAACTGTAAAGACCAATTAGGTACAGGATTTCCAGAAGTGAGGCGTCGCCATGAGACTGAACAGACACAGGCGGGGTGTTGGGGACCAGTGAGTGTACTTTTTTTTTTTACACCTCCCTGGCCACCACTGTTATCACTCCAGTTTATGGACAACCTTTTTTAAGGGGATGTCTGGGCCAAAATTTTATGGCCACTTCACTGGTCCCCCATACTTGCAAGGAGAACAGTGATGAGGCCATTATAGTGTGTGGGAGTAGTGATGGGTTGATATTCCGTGAGGGGGACATTATACTGTGTGATGCATTTTAAAGGGGTTGTCCAAGCTTAATCTTTTTTACAGCCTTTGCTCAGTATAGGCCATAAATGCCTGATCAGTAGGGGGCTGACACATGGTCCCATCAGCTGTACGGAGCCACTTGGGACCCCTGTTCTGTACACAATGCAGGCCTAGAAGCAGACAACTCCATCCACTGTGTAGTCACCCAGCGCCTTCACTTCAGCTCAGCTCCCACTGACTTCAATAAGCGCCGAGATGCAGTGAAGGTGGCGGCTGATATACAGTGGACAGAGCTTTCTGCTTCTGGCCCCGTTTTGTGTACAGGACAGGTGCCAGAAGTGGCTCTGCACAGCTTATCAGTCCAAGGGCTGGGTATCATCCCCATACAGATCAGATATCCTGGGCCTATCCTGAGGATAAACCATAACAAATTATGCCTGGACGACCCCTTTAATATAAACCTGCTAATGTGCGACACTTTAAAGAGGTTGTTCAATATAATTTTTTTCTTTTTTTTAATAATTAGCCTAAGGGAGGTGAACCTATCCCACCCCCTCAAAAAACATACTAAACATTCTCGTGTAGTTCCAGTGCTCCAATGTCCTCCCAGCACGGTCCGGTCCTGCAGCTCTGCTGTCTTCTTGAAATCCTCACAAGGCTTTGACGTCCCAAGTCCCTTCCCTTAGGCTGCTGATTAGCCTCAGGGGTCACGTGCAGAGGGAACTTCAGCTGGAAGAAAGGAGAGTTGGATGACTGAACCGCGCTGAGAAACACTGGGGACAGGAGAGAAAGTTTAGGGTTTTTTTTCACCTGTAATTAAAAAAAAAAATGTTATCCTGCATAACCCCTTTAATGTTCCCCAGGCTATTGGCTTCCATCACTGCAGGACATTAAACTGGGGGCAACTAGAGGCGGACAGGTCCCCCTCCAGCTACTTCCTCGGTTTAATGTCCTGTACCGGATTCCCCGTTAGTGAGTGATATAGGTGCGCGGGAGGTATGCAGATGAATTGGTCAGGGCCCCTGACCAATGTATCTGAAAAAATGCACACTAGTAGTCGTGACTCTGGGCCCTCCGGGGGATTCCCCGATTCCCCGGTGGGCCAGTCCAACCCTGCATACATGGACTTGTGATAAGACATGGACCTGTGATAAGACATGGACCTTTGATAATAGGGACCATTAAATATAATCTGTCAGTGTGGTAAGCTGTGAAAAACATGGCTACCATACTGACAATGTATACAATTGTGTGCATGACGCTTAACACTTTACTGTCCCTTATATGTATTAGATGTCTCTTATCTACCTTGTGTGAACTTCAGTTACTAAATTTAATATATGTCAATGTATTACTCGGTATGATGAACTAAACTGAATTCTAATGGAGGGAGTAAAGATGTAAAATCAGTTTTCTGTGAAATGTCAACTATTAGCACTTGCTAGCCCTGGGCTGTTGGGGACCTTTATACTGTTTGTATTTGTTATGTAACCCATCCTTGAGAGACATCCATATGCAGCACATCATTTGATATTACAATGCTGGACTTACTGTGCAAAAAGTATAGTCTTTAACCACTTGGTTACTTATTATTCTGTTCACCACTGTTTCCAGGACGCAGGCCAGGTTCATGTGACGTCAGAGACGTCAGACAACTAGGCCGAAGCCTGCCCGGAGCCTGGAGAGGTAAGTAACACAGTTTGTTATGTTTCTTATGTCTCCCGGGCCTCCGATCATTATGCTCGGGGGTCTGCAAAGGCCCCCCGAGTATAATAATAGTCTTTGTGGGGCCCGTGGTGTCACTTACCGATCCCGGCCCAGCCAGGACTGCTCAGAACACAGGACACTTTTCCACTTTGCATCAGTCCATCTCAGATAAGCTCAAGCCCAGAGAAACCGGTAGTGTTTCTGGGTGTTGTTGATATATGGCTTTCGCTTTGCATAGTAGAGTCTTAACTAACATGTAAGACTCTGGGTCAGAGCCTCTACTGCAAAGCACGGAGGCTGCTGGTCGGCTCTGCTTCCTGCGCTGTGTCTGATGCTTCCGGTCCCTGGAGGGGGAGGACCTGAACCTCCGCAATAGTCTGTGGGGGTTGCTGGTCTCCTCATGGGACCAGAATTGGAGCTTCTGGTGTTGGGGGGTCAGTGATGGGTCGGAGACTATTTAGGCCTCATTCTGGCTCCGGCCCGCCACTGGTTATTCATTTTCCTCTGGAAACAGCTCACCCCGCGCTACTCCTGCTTATCTTGCCTTTCCCTGCCTTTATGTTGTGTTCCTGTTTTGGTCTCCGTGTATGATCCTGCTTCCCTCCTACACCACCTCTTCTTGACCTGTGATTCGGATACCTCGTGACCTCGATTGAATGACCCTGGCTTACCTGAAGACTACCTCTCCTTGACCTGTGATTTGGATACCTCGTAACCTCTAGTTTATGACCCGGCTAATCTGATTACTCTTCTGCTATACCCTCTGTTACCTCGTGACCTCCGGTGTACCGACCCAACTTGTTTTACATTCTGACTATCCCTGGATACTGTGTGACCTCCTGTGTACCGATCCGACCTGTATGACTACCCTGCAGTGCTTCCGCCATCTCCTGGCGATCATCCGTTACTGCACTCAACTCTGCTTACCAGCTTCACCTGTTTCTTCACCCATATAGGTGAGTGGTTTTCGGCTTTTCTGGTTCCTCTGCAACTTGGGGTGAGCTGTGCGGGTGACGCTCTCTAGGCGTCTACGGTTCTGGGTCCCAGAATTTACCATTCCATCTCTACCATCAGGGGCTCTGGCGAAGTCCTCTGGGGTCTGGTTACACTCCAGTTTAGAGAGCGTTGGACACTCAGTGCTGTTTTGCCTCAGTGTGCGGGGTACTCTGGTTGCCCAGGGCTAACTGTCCATTGTATATTGCACTAGGTTCCTAACATAACACTTGTAGGTGTAGTGAAGTGTTCCTGACTCCATGTGGTAATATACGGTACAGAATGATGCTGGTTTTAATGCAGTGCCACCACAGGTATTCAATGTTGTTTTTCAGCCTTGCCACTTTTGATGACATTATGGACTGTGGATGATGAAATCCCTAAATTCCTTGCACTTGTACGTTTAGAAAAGTTGTTTTTAAACTGTTGGACTATTTGCTCATGCAGTTGTTAAAGTGGTGAGCCTCACCCCATCCTTACCTGTGAATGACTGAACCTTTCGGGGATGCTTCCTTTGTACCCAATCACACTCACCTGTTTCCAATTAAAAACAGTCTTTTGTTGCCCCTGGCTCAGATTTTTTTGGAATATATTGCAGACATCAAATTCAAAACGAGTGAATTTTCGATATGAGTGAATATAGGTTGAAAAGGATTTGTAAATCATCATAATCTGTTTTATTTCTGTTTTACACAACATCCCAACTTCATTGGAATTGGGGTTGTATAATGTCTGGTCCTATATACTGAAATACTCTCACTCTCTGTTTCAGCTAATACATGATGGTCCTTAACAGGTGATCCCTCTCTTGCTACTCATAATTCCCCAGTAGATTGTTTTAGGGTAAGGTGACATATCTGGTCCATTTGTGACCTCTGGCCATAATCCGCCTAGACACGGTGGCTAATAGCTGCACAATTTTGCAGGTAAAGTGTGGTATTACCTTAAAAACCATACACCATTGGCTGGTGGGGATCAGCACATTTTGTATCTGGTACATGTGTTCTTATCCTTAATGTGCAGTTTATTGCCCCTGTTAGAGTTAAGTCCTCCATCTTTGTATTTTGGCAGCCATCTTGTACTCTTTCACATATAAACTGTATAAGTATGTGTTTTTTCTCCTTAAGTCAAGGAGGCCCTTTGTTAGACTTTAAGGAATGTGATAATGAACGTTAATGCATAGGTTGCTAATCATTATCTCTCAAGGGCCTCATTTTGAGAAGATGCAGCTGACTTTGTATATCTCTTATCTCCTTTACATGATGTATGGACACATAACCAACAAAAGTATTAATCTTATGGTATCTGGGCTGTCATATTTTATGGTATATGAAGGTCACTTAGAGTGTGTATAGACACAGGGTCTATGGAACATGTCATCTTATCTCTTTTGCCATGATATATACATATAGACATAGTCTGGGATGTTAGCTCACATAAGTATTTTGAATCCTTCTTTGTTTCATGGGAAAGTCCATCCCAGTGTGGAAAGTTGTAATGAGATGCAGATCATATCAGGCCTCAGCCAATAGTCATGTGCCAGGCTTATCTTATATCTCTATGACCAATCATGGTATACTAATTAGAATAAGCCAAGCCAGCTCTTTGTCTGTAATGTATTTAAACTACCTTTTTCTTATAATAAAATCAGAACTCTTTTGATACACTACCATCTTGTGTCTTTAATCAGTTCTCCAGGCTTAAAGAAAATGGCTGCAGTCCATCTAGGCCTATTAATTCATTATCTAATTTTGAACTCTGCAACATACTCTTATGAGGACACTTTAATGTCCCCAACACCCCTTTGAGTGGCATGTGACTGATTTCGATAGACAGAAATATACAGCAGTAACTGCAATAAGAGGGCAAAGACAGATAAGTGGCTGACCCCATTCGACCCATAATGGACTTTGACCTGCTGGTCTTCAGACCTTTACGAGTATTGTCAATGTCCTGCTTGGTGATACACAGCATACCTGATGTAGCTTTGTGTCTCCTAGAGCTAATAAAATTTATAACAAAATGCGTCACCGAGTCCTATTTACTTTGTAACTATATATCTGTATACAGCATGTGTTCTTACATAAGTGATGCTCAGCGGGAGGTGATAGGCGTAAATATACCACTTACCTTGTGATAGATAGAAGATTATATGACAGGCACAAATACCATGGTTTATTTATGCAGTGCCAAGAAATACCGCAGAGCTTCACATAGAGCACTCAGAACAATGACTATTCTAGAACAGACAGTGTAATATTCAATGGCAGAACAAATACACATAGAAATCAGTACAGATTATTGTCAAAATGATACTGCTCTAGTATCATATGGAAATGGGTACAATGCTAAACAACACAAGGACCCATTACGAGACAAGAGCATTCCCGAGAAGACATAACATGGCGCCATTTGATTACAATGCCAGGGCAAAGCCAAGAGTTAAGCCGTGCAGGCACCATGGTTTTATCTAACGAAAGTGGGTCGTGAGCGTGTTTATAAAGGAGTGGCTGGCATTCCTGAATCAGAACATATGTGCATTGGCACAAGATGGCAAAAAATAGTCTGGTGAACTCCAAGAGAAGAGCTCTTCCCTACCTCTTCACCGCCCCCTGCCCCTTGCGTTGTGCAGAGTATTAAAGGGTTTTGTCTGCAATTAAATATTGATGACTATGCTTAGGATAGGTCAGCAATATGTCATTGGCGTGGGTCTGACACTTCACAGGCATAAGACACCATGTCCATAGATCACGTGACCTGTTTGCAGCTCAGTCCCTTTTAAGTGAAACAACTCTTTAAACAGCTGATCTGCGGAGGTCTCCACTGTCAGACGCCATTGATTTGCTATTGATACACTAGCTTAATGGTAGGTCATTGATACTACAATCTTGGGAAACCTGTTTAAGCTGACAGATCTGCTTTTAAATGATCTCCTGTAATTGCTGAAACCACAGAGTCCCTCCGCTGAGCTTCATCTCTGTTTCCTAGATGGCGACTGGCAGTGTCAGACTGGCCCACAAGAATACCAGGAAATTCGCTGGTGGGGCTAGGTTCTAACACATTAAAGGTATAGTAGAAGACAAACAAACTTGAAGGGTACTATGGTCTATTTCCTAAGGGTTGTTTTAGGATGGACCCCAAGAATCATTTTATCTGGTGCGCCCAAGGATCCTCAGTCCGACACTGATGACAAGCTCATAGTTAGCCTAGGAATCCATCTTCAGCTACTGAGTAGACAGATTACAGCTGACCTCCTTTCCTTCATTTCAGCAACCAGCGATGGTCTCACTGCACAAATTTCTAATACTTTACACTTTAAAGAAGTTGGGCCATTAATAACACTTAACCTCTATCTACAGGACTGGAGAAAAGTGGGTTATGAGTGGAGGGCCACACTGACCATTAGAATGGAGGGGTCTGAGTAACCCTCATTTGAATAGAGCAGTAAACAGACATGCGCACTATGCCTTCATTAAGTTCTATAGAGCTGAAAGGGATAGCTTAACACTGTACTCCGACTGTATTTGGCAATCCCACAAAGATGAATGGAGTGACAGTACTTGCAGAAACACAAAAGGGGGTTTGGGGTTAGACCTCCACCATTCAGACACTTATCCATTTGGTTTGTGGTAGATCCCCTTTAAAGAGAACATTTCACCACCTCCACCAACTCCAGTTCTTAGCATTTGTTAACAGCCACTTCACTGATTCTGGAGTTAGAATTAGATTTTTTCCTCTAGTCCCCGCAATTCCTGAGTAATCAATGCTGTTCGCTTTGGTGTCTAATATATTATTTAGGCTCCGTACTGTCAGCAGGGCGGGGTTAGGCAGGAGCAGACAAGGGGTAATTCTGAGCTCTGACACTGGCTGCCTCTGATTGGAGCTCTGAATCACACCCCCCAGTCTGACACCACCCTTCAGACATTACAGAACTGATGCTAGGTTCACACTAGCATTCGGGAACTCCCCCATTCTGCTTAAAATAGGTGGAGAGAGAAGTATAGAATCAGTGGAAACTGGGCAAAAAGCCATTGGACCACATTATACTCTGTGAGGTCCTCACGTTTCCTCAGGTAAGTGCTTTTGAAGCAGATAGGATTTCCGGTTTTTTGGGTCCACTTGGGGACCTGAAGAGTGGAAACCCAAACCTTGTTTTGAATAGCACCTCAGGCACCAAAACCAACCACGCTTGTTGCTCAGAAATGGTGGGGGCTAGAGAGAAAATCTGTACTTGAATTAGTGGAGTGGTACCTAGATGGTAAGAGCTCAAATTGGTGGAGGTGGTCCTTATTAATGTCTATACAAACTGTTACATACTATTTTGGAGTTACTACGAGCATTATCAACACTTCTGTTCTAGTGCCATCCAGTGGATTGTTGCAGAAGGACTTTGCAGTGCGGTGCATGACTTACATACATAGCTTTTTGTTTTCATAGGAATTCCCTCACTCCTATTCTGTGATTTATTACACTGTAATGTCTCATTTTACTTGAACCTTACGACTTTTAAAGTAATGCGGATTATGGTATAGATATATAGCACGATATGTATATATATATATATATATATATATATATATATATATAAACTTGATAGTCTTCAGTAGTTGATACCTTTTATATGTAAAATATATTAATCACTGGCTTTCCTATCCAGAATTAGAGGATCTTTACTGCTTCTATTTGAACATGGCTACCAGCCATTTATGAAAGTCCGAGTTGGGCTGTAGAATAACAGCAGAGTCGGAGTCAGTAGTTTGGCCTACTGACTGCACAGCCCTGCTTTTCAGGTGCAATACACAGCAATGTAATACAGAACACTTCTCTTTCTATAAAGACTCTTTCACATGGCTATATTCAAGCAGAGGAATATGGACCATGTGTCACAAGCTGAAATAACCAGGGGCAACACGGTGGCTCAGTGGTTAGCATTGAAGCGCTGGAGTCCTGGGTTCGAATCCCGCCAGGAATAACATCTGCAAGGAGTTTGTATATTCTCCCTGTGTTTGTGTGGATTTCCTCCCATTCTACAAAGATATACTGATAGGGGGAAAAAAAAGTACATTGTGAACCCTATATGGGGCTCACAATCTACATTAAAAAAACATAAAAAAAAACAAGCTGAAATAACCAGTGGCCTATGAGTCACAAGAAGCATACTGAGGATGCACGCAATAACTCTGGAGGATAGGGTTGAGCCGATCTTGATATTTCAGGATTGTTTTTAAAATCCGATTTTTGATCATTTTCCAGCCGATCCCAATCGTGAAATTTGCTCAATCGCCGATAGGGATCCAATCTTTCCCGATCCTGATGGCTCAACTCTATATACCCCTTTATATATATATACATGAAAAAGGTTGAGCTGATCTTGAGATAACCTCCAACCTCGATACCACCCGATCACTCAACCCTACTGGAGAATGGACCATTCTCAACTTCAGTTTAGAGCCAAATCATTGGAGAAGAATGATGTCTAAAATGTATGGCTGCTATGAGCCAGCATGCTTAATATTGGTCATTCTTTAGCAGAAACATTTCTTACTGTTTTTGAACAGATGTATATGTATTTCAATCCAAATCCATAGAGGCTGTCAAAATTCTGCTTGTTCAAAGAAGAAAGTAATTATACTCCACTTCACTGCCCCCAAATTAGCAGCAGAAAATGTGTGAGAGACAAAACACATCTTTTCCCAACAAGTATACTTGTTTGTTTGTTTGTTTGTTTGTTTGTTTTTCGTCAGGTGTCAAAGTCCTATGTCAGCGTCATCCATTAAATTTAGGGATTAGGGTTTCAGTCAGTGTCTGGTTTATGTCATCTGTTAGTCAGATGTGTCAGATGTCAGCAGGGCCGGCTCCAGGTTTTTATGGGCCCTTGGGCGACAGAGCCTCAGTGGGCCCCCTTGTAAAGGAGGCGGGGGAGTCGAGACACTGTGCGTCACAGATGAAGCGAGTGACGTCATGCAGGAGTGTGGCGTCACCAACGCCATACCTCCCAATTTTTAAAGAGAAGAAAGAGGAGCAAAATGTGCGGTGCGCTCTGCGCGCCGCGGCAAATTTGGCTCCACCCACTTTTGTTGATTCCACCCATTCTCATTCATTTATCATGTGCTCCCACACAGTATAATCCTCCTACAGTCACCCGTAAATTATATGCCCCCCTCCATCTCTCCCCCAGTTTCATATACACCCTTCCTTTGCCCCCAGTTTCATGTCCCCCCCTCCATCTCTGTCCCCAGTTTCATCACGTTCTCCCCCTTCATCTGCCCACAGTTTCATGTCCCCCGTCTCTGCCCCAGTGTCATGCTGTTCTCTCTCCACCCCCTTCATCTGCCCCAGTTTCATGCCGTTCCCCCTCCCCTTCATTTGCCCCCCAGTTTCATTGGGCCCCCTCCATCTCTGTCCCCAGTTTCATGCCGTTCTCTCCCCACCACCTTCATGTTCTCCAGTGTCATGCCGTTCCCCCCCTCCCCTTCATTTGCCCCCAATTTCATGGGCCCCCTTCATTATGTTCCACCTTTATATTTAATACAAAACAAACACTTACACTCACCTTCCATCACTCACCTTCCATCACTCACCTTCCATTGATCCCCCGACGCTCCTCTCTCCAGTCACATACGCGATGCAGGAGCTGTGAGATCAGCTCCTGCTTAGTTCCGGCCCGGCTTGCGTGTGTAAGCGTGATGTGATGACGTCATCGCGCCTACACACGCAAGCCGGGCCGGAGCTTTAAAGTAGGAGCTGAACTCACAGCTCCTGCTTTAATCGCGTATGTATTCCAGCTCATCGGCGGACGGACGCCGATGAGCTGAAATCGTGACAGGCAAGTGCCGGGGGGCCCCCAGAGGCTCTGTGGGCCCCAGCACTTGCCCGACTATGCCGTGCGCTGACGCCGGCCCTGGATGTCAGAGTCAAGTCCAAGTGAGGTGTCAGTCAGATGTTAGCGTCAGATGTCACAATTACATCCAGGTGAGGTGTCAGTCAGATGTTAGTGTCAGATGTCAGAGTTACATCGAGGTGAGGTGTCAGAGTCAGATGTTAGTGTCAGATCTCAGAGTTACATCCAGGTGAGGTGTCAGAGTCAGATGTTAGCGTCAGATGTCAGAGTTACATCCAGGTGAGGTGTCAGAGTCAGATGTTAGTGTCAGATGTCAGAGTTACATACAGGTGAGGTGTCAGAGTCAGATGTTAGCGTCAGATGTCAGGAATCAATGTCAGGGTTAGTTTCAAAAGTCAGGTGTCAGAATTATAGGTCAGAGTTAGAGGTCAGTATCATAGTTAGATGTAATTGTCACAGGTCAGGTATCAGGAATCACAGTCATGGATAAGCATTATGGGTGAGAGTCAGCAGTCTGCATCAGGACTCAGAATCCAGAGACAGAGTTATGTGTCTGGGTTAGGGTCAGTGTCAACATCAAGTGTCAGAGACACATGTCAGGTCAGGTGTCTAATTTAGATGTCAGCAGCAGAAATCAGGGTCAGTTCTCAGAATCAACTGGTGTTGATATCAGTGTCTAATGTGAAAGTCACATGTCAGGTATTAGATATTAGGGTCAGTTATCATAGTCAGATGTCACTGTCATATATCAGTATCAAAGATTAACATCAGAGTCAGCATCAGGTGTCAACTTCAGTGTCAAGTATGAGAATCAAATGTCATAATCAGGGATCAGAGTCAGGTATAAAAGTCAGGTGTCATAATTTTCATCCTTCTTTGTTTGTTGCTTATTCTTTGTTCGAAGGCATAAATTGTGAGACTTAAAACCAGAACCTGCAGCTGATGTCCCCTTAGTATTGGTCAGAAGCTTGTCCCCATTAGGGGCAACATGGTAGATCAGTGGTTAGGATTGCAGCAATGGAGTCCTGGGTTCGAATCCTGCCAAGGAGATCATCTGCAAGTAGTTCTCTCTAGTTGTAGTTCTCTGCATGTTTGTGTGGATTTCCTCCCAGAGATATACTGATAGGGAAAATGTATATTGTGAGCCATATTGTGGAGCTCACCATCTACATAAAAAAAAATTATCCCACATTGTCCTAAAATAAGATATAATACTATTAGAGATAATAAATGTGTATATGTTTCATATAACTTTATAAATATACTGATGTAAAAAAAAGTAACACAGATGTCAGAAAACAGTCATCACACAGCAATGAATACAAATGGCTGAGTTGTTATGGAAACCTAGAGTAAAGCTGTGTGCATATGAAGACTAAGCACCTGCAAGCTTTTATTGGCTGATAAGGGACATGTGACCGTGTGTATGGCAGATGGAATAGGAGTGAAAGACTTGCAGGCTTCTATTGGCTAATCAGGTCATTTTTTTGGAATACTGTATCTCAGGAACGGTACATCCTAGAAAGCTGAAACTCAGTCTAAAACCTTCCCGGACACCTGATGTACCTGTGTGCCAAATTTGGTGAAGATTAGAGATGAGCGAACAGTAAAATATTCGATATTCAATATTCGTTTCGAATAGCCCTTCAATATTCGACTATTCGAACGAATATCCAACCTCATTATAGTCTATGGGGAAAAAATGGTCATTTCAGGGGATCCAACTCTTTGACTCATGAGAGTCACCAAGTCCACTATCACACCCCAGGAAATGATGCCAACCGGTGCTGCACCTCCCATGAGGCGACCTGAAGCGAGCGCTTCAGGCGGCACTATGCCAGGGCCTCAGAGAGGGCGGCATTTTTGCTAACCTAAGCCAGTCCAGGACAAGCTGTCCTGGACTGGCTTAGCACGGAGTGGTGGTTTGGGGAGGCCACTGGAGCAGCGCTGCTCCAGCAGCCTCCCCGCATGCTCAGGCAGAGCGCAGGCAGTCTCCGGGCCTGCTCTCTGCCGGCGAACGGCGTTAAGCCCCGCCCCCTTTTGAGATGCCACGCCCCCGCTCCGCCCCCTCCTGGGGGGGGGGCTTTCTGCACTTCGCTTCGAAAGGAGCAGGTTCACCCCTGATGCCAACACCCTGGAATGCAACTAGGACAGCAGGGGAAACATGTCTGGGGGCATCTAACAAGCCCAAGTCACTGTATTATGTCGGGATCCATGTCAGCTTGCGATATGTGCGAGCTGACATTTTCCCATAGGAATTCATTGACCAGCGTTGATTGGCCGAATGTCATACAGAGTACAGCATTCAGCCGATCAACTCTGGTTCTGCCGGAGGCTCGTCTGTGAGAAGGCAAAGTCTAATATCTTACCAGAATGGAGACTGCTATGGATCGATCTTAAACTCCGCCTCCTCCGGCAGAACCAGCGTTGATTGGCCGAATGCTGTACTCTCGTATGGCAGTCGGCCAATCAACGTTGGTCAATGAATTCTTATGCCGAGATGTATCAGTGCTGGCTGTGCGCTCAGCTCGACTACCCCGGAGATGAGCCGAGCTGAGCGCACGGCCAGCACTGCTACACCAGAGATGAAGCAGATCTGGCCGTGCGCTCAGCTCGGCTACTGCGGAGATGAGCCTAGCTGAGCGCATGGCCAGCACTGCTACACCGGAGATGAAGCAGTGCTGGCTGTGCGCTCAGCTCAGCTACTCTGGAGATGAGCCAAGCTGAGTGTGCTGCAGGGTTCAGCGCATCTCTGATGCAGCAGAGCTGAGTGTGCAGCAGGGTTCAGCGGTTCTCTGGTGTAGCAGCGGTTCTCCGGTGTAGCAGTGCTGGCTTTGCGCTCAGCTTGGCTGTATCTCCGGAGTAGCCGAGTTGAGTACACAGCCAGCTCTGCTTCTTCTCCAGTGTAGCAGTGCTGGCCGTGCACTCAGCTTTGCTGCATCTCTGGAGTATTTGAGCTGAGTGCACAGCCAGCACTGCTACATCTCGGCATAGGAATGCATTGACCAACGTTGATTGGCCAAATGCCATACAGAGTACAGCATTCGGCCAATCAACGCTGGTTCTGCCGGAGGAGGCGGAGTCTAAGATCGGTCCACAGCAGTCTCCATTCTGGTACGATCTTAGACTCCGCTTCCTCACAGACGAGCCTCTAGCAGAACCAGCGTTGAGTGGCCGAATGCTGTACTCTGTATGGTATTCGGCCAATCAACGCTGGTCAATGCATTCCTATGGGAAAAAGTCAGCTCGCGCATATCACAAGCTGACAGGGATCCCAACCAGATAGAGCCCCAAAGAGCTGGGTGAGTGACATTCCCACCTAAATAAAGGTAATCCCTACCTAACCCTGCCTGTACATCTGTCCCTGTCTCACAGTCACATAGTTCACAGTCTCAAATTAACCGGATATTAAATCCAACATTTGTATAAATTGGAGGTCACCTGATTTAGCCAGCAATTATTTTTTCCGATTTTTTTCAATGCCTCCGTTGTCATAGTTCCTGTCCCACCTTTCCTGCGCAGTTATTGGTGCAAAAAAAGTGCCAGGGAAGGTGGGAGGGGTATGAATTTTTAGTGCGTTTGCCTCGTGGTATTAGATTGGCAAACGCACTGATTGGCTGAATAAAAGCGCCTCCCAGTGAATTCAGTGGGTTCTTTTTGAACACATTGAAGTCACTGGGAGGCTTTTTTTTTTCAGCACTGAAATTCCACACTAAATTCCTCACCTCCTATCTTCCTCCATGTGAATGGACCCTTAGTGATGATATCTGTTGTCTTGATCAGGTGCCAATGGATACAACCATGAATTCAGGAATTTTCTATGGTCTGGGACTTGTCAGGAACCGAGCCATGATTTCCTTATTGTTTCCTTATTGTGGACAGGTTATCAGGCAGTGACACTACATGTATCAGAAGATAACCTGTCCACAATAAGGAAATTATGGTTGGGTTTCTGACTTTAGGAGGGTCCTGCATTCATGGTTGTATCCACTGCCAACCGATCAAGGCAACAACTTGTGATCACAGGATATTTAGGGAAAATCTTTAAAACTCTGCAAAAATGTTACATTACTTATATTTGCAAAAATGTTTGACTTTTAATTATCCACAAATTTAAAAATGGTTAGTCTAATGACACGAACTTACAGAACAATAGATCCTTGTGATTACTATACCCAAAATTGGGATGAGATCTGCAGTTGGATTACAGAATTTATAATTAGAGTTGAGCAAACCCGTCAAGTTCGGATTGAATGAGTTCAGACGAACTTTGCCGAACAGTTTGATTTGGTTACCTGAACTTGAACCTGAACTTGAACTCAATGGGGACCCAAACTTGGTGACCAAAAAATGACTAAAATGGAGAAAATAAGGGGTAGAGGGCTGCAAATGGGACAGAGCAAATGCCCTGCAAAAAAAATAACATAGAATAAGAAAAATTGAATTAAGAAATAAAGACATTTAAAAAATAAATAAATAAATAAATAAATAAATAAATAATAATTTTGAAACAGGTGGAAGAGGTCCAGGGGATGGAGGAAGAAATGGAGGTGGCTGTGTAAGTGAATAGGGAGGAGATAGCCAACATTTTAACCACTCAGGCGCTGGCACAGCCAAGTCCTATGGGATCCATGCCGGATTCATCACTCTCTTCTGAACCCCTTTCAATCAGGTTTTCGTTCTCCAACGATTTCTTCATGGCTAAATCTAAAAGGAACTATTCCCTACTCATTCTTCTGGATCTCTCAGCAGCATTTGACCCTGTAGACCACCAACTCCTCCTCACTATGCTCCGCTCTATTGGCCTCAGGCTCTCTCTTGGTTTTCTTCCAAGATCTCTGACAGCTCATTTAATATATCATTCGCTGGTGCTATTTTTTCTGCTCTGCTTCTTTTTCCTAAAATGTTTGGGGCGCATACATTAAAAGTTCTGGTGCATTATTGCAGTATATGTGATCAATAATGTAGAGTCAATGTTAAAGAGAATCTTTCATGTCCTCGGGCACATGCGGTTTTATATACCGCTAAAAAGCCGACAGTGCACTGAAATCAGAGCACTGTCGACTTTCCCATAATGTGCTCTGGGGTAGGAGATGCCATTAGTTTCAGTACCAATTTCTTCCCACTGTCTGAAGGGCGTTTCTGACAGTCTAGCTGGACCCTGACACAGTCTGCGATGGCTGACTGTTAATCTGTTAAAAACAAATCCATTGATTTCTACTGGGTCCATGAAAATGGACAATGATAGAGCTTGTCGGGTTCTTTGATGGCTCGTAAAGACAGTCAGTCAAAAAACGGACATGTGAATAGGTACATTGAAATCAATGTGTTCTCAAAATGAGCATGTGACGGTCATTGTAAAAAGGCCTGTTGTGTGAATAAGGCCTAGTAGTAAATTTGATGGGCTGAGGTGTCCTTGCTCTGGCCTGCCTTGGTCTGTGCCCTGTTCAGCCTACTTTCATAAAAAGTGGCAAGCGAAGCGCAGAACCAACAATGTGGTTCATCCTTAGTGCAAGAAAGGGTCCTGTCCCACGACTGTGCCACATTAAACCCATCTATAACGGAAATCTGATACAGGAATCTGGGTTATTAATCCCCCCCAATTGTGTCAGTGATTAATAATACAGCAATGACTGCAGCCCTGTAGTACTGTGTGAAATGCCTTCTAATGATCATAGATATAAACCATTCTGTAGACATCAGTATTTAGACATCAGTATACTTCATAGTAACATGAAGTAAGGTCTGCAACAAATGTAAGACCATTCACATTGGTGAGCTTCGCAAAAAAAATAAAAAAATCATTTTCAAGAGATTCCACCCCAGATCCAATAGGTGGCGCTGGTGTCTAGCACAAGTCACACAGTGGCTCCTGGCAGGCAGGAATGCTGCTGTGGGCTGACTTGGGGTCTCACTTGACCTGCAGGCTATTTTCCCCTTGGATGAATATAATCTTTGTCACTAGATACATGGAACATACATGACTGGCAGAGGACACAGCAGTGCCATGTGACTTCGCGGTAATATTATAATATAATATTATAGAGGAGGCACTGGCTGGACTTTGTCACTTGTAGTCACCTGTCACTTGTGTTTACTCTTCTCATGGCCTGGAAGAGGAGGAGACCCTGAAGTCTACAAGACAGCACTGACTGTAGGTAGCAAAATAACATGGCGTATACCTGCTAGCAACAGGATCACAATATTAGCACTAATCCACTACAAGTCCCAGCATAGCCTGACAGTTTGCAATGGGAGTTGTGGCAGATGTACAGGATTGTGTCTGGCATCTTGGGGTAGCAATGTCACATGTCGCAGAAAATAAGAAATTATTAAGAAACTCAGAAACGACGATGTGCAATGCAGAAGCTGCGGATTTACAGCGATAGTTAGACGTTTTCCGAGCGATTCAAAGACGATTCCGCTGAACAAATATATTTGGAAAAAGAGCAAGAAATATCAGAGATGTCAGTGATACATATGTGAAAGGGTTAACTGTACAATCATATTATATTACATATATAATTGTAATGTGTACAGGAATGTGTATATGAAAATAAAACCCCTATCTATTTATCTGTCTATCTTTCTATTTATTTATCTGTCTATCTTTCTAATACCTATCTATCTAATTTTTCATGTATCTATCAGCTATCTATCTATCTATCTATCTATCTATCTATCTATATTTCTTAGATATATCCTTTATAATTGTCTATTTTTCTTATAATTATCTATCGGTTTATATATCAATCTATATTTCTCATAATTATCTATTATCTTTATATCTCATATAATTATGTATTTATATCTTGTAATTATCATCTATTATATGTCATAACTATCTATCTAATATCTATCTATCTATCTATCTATCTAATATCTATCTATCTATCTATCTAATATCTATCTATCTATCTATCTATCTATCTATCTATCTATCTATCTATCTGTCTATCTATCATCTCTCTCTCTCTCTCGCTCTCTCTCTCTCTCTCTCTCTCTCTCTCTCTATCTACTATCTATCTAACGATCTAACTTTCTATCTACAGCTCATGAGCTTTGCCCTCCCAGATAACATTCATTTTCAAAAGTTTTCATTCACCATAATGGTAATTGTGAAATTTCAGTCACTGTGAGGGCAAAACCTCTGCTGGGAAATTCTGTTATCTATTTATAGCTCTGATAATTATCTATCTATCTATCTATCTATCTATCATCCATCTATCTATCTAATATCTATCTATATCTATCTATCTATCTATTTATTTATCATCTATCTATCTAATATCTATCTATATCTATCTATCTATCTATCTATCTAATATCTATCTATCATCTATCTCCTATCTATCTATCTATCTATCTATCTATCTATCTATCTATCTAATATCTATCTATCTATCTATCTATCTATCTAATATCTATCTATCTATCTATCTATCTATATCTAATATCTATCTATCTATCAGTTTGTTTCTCTATCTATCTATTATTCTGACTGTTAATATATCTAGCCTATAATAATCTTCCATCTCTCTTTTTATATATTTATTTATCCATATAAATATATTACTATATCTACATTATAATTATCTTGTCTCTCTATTTATATGTTTATTTATCCATAAATCTTATTATCTATCGATTATTTATAGTTCCATATCATTCTAGACTACGTGTTGCAGATATGGAAATATTTCAGAACATTCAGACTATTTTTTGCATTGACTGGGCTGTAATAATATTATTGTTGACCTCTATATGTAAAACCAACACGTTACAATAACAGACAGGTTACAATGATAGAATTGTATGGACGTTTATTGTTGCGCAGTCTGGTGTGTGACATTGTGGATGGTTCTTTCTTCTCTTGTTGTATTATTGAAGATACAATGTGAAATATTAGCGAGAATATCTGTATATATAGAGATTATCCATCTATCTATCTATCTATCTATCTCCTATCTATCTATCTATCTATCTATCTATCTATCTATCTATCTATCTATCTATCTCTCTATAAGTTTGTGTATGTGAATAGAGGAATAAAAAGATATGTATAATTAATAGTATTCTATTTGTTCAGTTTTTCATGTTGCTATATTTGCTGTAATTCAAAAATTGCCAAAACTTTAACATAATAATTGTGTATATAATATTAATGTCTCTACTTGCAATCTATCCATAAAGTTTATCCAAGCTATAGTTTATCAATATACCCTATGTATATCTATTTATCTTTCTCTATAAACTGTCTAACGTCTATATAATCTGTAGTCTATCCATAAATACACTAATAAAATCTATCTATCTATCGTCTCTTTATCCAAATATAGTTTGCTTATATAAGTATTAATCACACACACACACACACACACACACGCACACACACACACACACATATATATATAGTATATGTATCAATATATCATATTTATGTAACATGTATCTATCAAACAATCAATCAATCAATCATTAAACTGATATATCTATAATTTCATATCTATCTGTCTAGCTATTATCTATCATCTATGATCTATCTATATATTAATAATTTCCGATCTATCTATCTATCTATCTATCTATCTATCTATCTATCTCTCTCCTATCTATCTATCTATCTATCTATCTATCTATCTATCTATCTATCTATCTCTATTTTAGCTAGTAGATAGTGCTTTTAGTGATGTGGGTGCAGTGTGTGTGAACAGTGTCCAGGGTGAGCTACCCCTCTCGCACAGATGATGA